>NC_041397.2:215413309-215713309 GCF_900747795.2 Erpetoichthys calabaricus | reverse complement strand
TTAGTACCAAGTGTTGTCAGAATAAGCTTACATATAACTTGAAAATGTCATCAAACCTGTATTATGCCAAGCATTGACCTGCAGTGATTTAAAATAGTAGTTTGACCAGGGGCTTTTATGCATGATTCGTGAAGTCTTTATAAAAGGATGATGGTAATTTTCAACCTGAAATGATATATTATTTATCCTGAAATAATTTCTTTCTTTCTTTTTGCTTTGATAAATTTGTTCCATGAGTGTGTAAAACTGGGTGATAGACTCTTACCCCATTCATGAGTCACTCCAGCTTTCATTGCCAGTAAAGGCTTCCTACAATGGTCCAAAGAATCTTATAATAAATAATTAGTGGCTATAGTGAGGGTGTCTTGGGGTTGCTAGGGTGAAATGAGCCTTTTGTCCCATATAATAGATTACAGTTTCAACATATTTAAGCCAGGTCATATTTCAGAAATTAACTTAATGCAGGTTTCCCACCATTAAAATCTGCATACACAAATTCACAAACTTTCATGGTGTTTGAAAATGTCACATAGGTATCAAGTCAGTCCTGGATTTGCCTTCTGTCAAATTTCTGAAGCACTTCTCTAACATTACAGTTATAATTATGGAAGTGTTTACAATTACATTATTAAAGTGTCATCCAGATAGTTTTGAAGTAGTATTTTCAATATGAGAAAATTGATTTTCATGATCAAAAGTCAGTTTTGCCTAATACTCTATGTTTCCCTTCTAGCTTCGTTTTGTCACGATATCCAGTTGTTATGGAATTTTTGAACCTTCACTTGCCATTCAAGTATCACATCACAAAACTCTTTTGCTACATGGAGACTACCTGACTGATACATTTTGTTGGAATGGCTGTTCTGCAGAATATGATTTTATGAGATGTCAGTCTTTTAGACTCTTCTAAGCTTTTTCTGTGTTTTTATGGTTAATGCCAGGGAGTTCAAAAGGATGATCTGAAGGACCAAGTATAGAATTTTAAAATTCAGCAAAGCAGAATGGTAGAAGTTAAAAAGAAAATTTTCAGTTAAAAAATCTTGACAGCCCATATACTTGATGTATTGATTGACTATCACAAAAGGCATCTCTCTGAAACTTGTCAAAACATCCACAGTATTTTGATTTTCATGGACTGTGTAGACAGCTGTTCATTTAGTGTTTTTATAATTCATGTCATTGTAATTGGATATTTGTTTAATCCATTCACAATAACAGTTCTTTTAGTACTAAGGAAGACATGACATCTTTTTACCTAATACTGTATAATTACACCACAAGAATATGTTATTGCTTGCTTACTTTTGTAGTATTTGCACATTAGCAAAAGCCTTTTCCATCTTTACTTATACCATGTTGCTTATTATGGATGCCTGTCGGTCTATTTATCCATTAACTTTAACTTATATTGTTTATAAGCTTTTACCACAAAAGAGCAGCCAATCCTTTCACAAATACAGCAAGCTAACTTATCCATGTCTCGTCTATTCAAAGTCAATAGACCACCAGTGAACTTTGTTATTGGGCACTCCTGAGGGATAAGAAGCATTGTTTGACTCTGACTGCATGTGTAATTTGAGCTTTCGTGGGTAAGATGGACCAGTTGTCTATGCTTGTGTTTGCCTACTTTTATTGGCACAGTGAGGACAGTGGGGTTCCATGCAGTGAGGATCCATGTATAATGAGCATCAAAAAATGAAATTAATATTCTGCATTAAATAAATCCTTTCTGCAGGGAGAGTTCAGGTCTTGACTTTTGTGAGTAGTTATTCCGCCAAATGAATGAACTGGAGGTGAGGTACAGCAATGTGGTTGATTAGTGAAGATACTGAATTGGTGCGAGCCTTAATTTATTAAAAATATTATGCACAGTTGCATTCTTTGGGACAGCCACCAGGCTTGTAAAGAGGAGTTCAGCCACACTGCTACTCGGTGTGTATTCTGCGAGGGTGTGATGTGTACCTGGGGCTGATATACTGTATTGTTTGTAGGATTTGTATATTTGACCATCAAGAAAAGTGAGTCTTGAAAGGCTTGACACTGCATGCTGCATTGCATCAGATATTAAAGATTGCAGCTTAAACTACTGTACTATGTGTTCGCTTAGTGTTTTCATTTTGGTTTCTGATGCAGTGATTCTGATATTATAGTACTGTATTTTGACTATAAGTGCATGTACAGTCGTTGGCAAAAGTTTTGATAATGACACAAGTATTGGTTTTCACAAAGTTTGCTGGTTCAGTGTTTTTAGATCTTTTTGTCAGATGTTTCTAAGGTATACTGAAGTATAATTACAAGCATTTCATAAGTTATTGACAATTACATTAAGTTTATTCAAAGAGTCAATATTTGCAGTGTTGGCCCTTCTTTTTCAAGACCTCTGCAATTCGCCCTGGCATGCTGTCAATCAACTTCTGGGCCAAATCCTAACTGATGGCAGCTCTTTCTTGCTTAATCAATGCTTGGAGTTTGTCACAATTTGTGGGTGTTTGTTTGTCCACCCGCTTCTGGAGGCTTGACCACAAGTTCTCAATGGGATTAAGTTCTGGGGAATTTCTTGGCCATGGACCGAAAATTTAGATGTTTTGTTCCCCAAGCCACTTAGTTATCACTTTTGCCTTATGGCACGGTGCTCCATAATGCTAGAAAAGGCATTGCTCCTTATCAAATTGTTCTTGGTTGGCTGGGAGAAGCTGCTTTCGGAGGATGTTTTGGTACCATTCTTTATTCATGGCTTGGTATCGGGGCACCACCAATGCAGAACTTGCTCAGGAATGGCAGCAGGCAGGTGTGAGTGCATCTGCACGCACAGTGAGGCAAAGACTTTTGGACGATGGCCTGGTCTCAAGAAAGGAAGCAAAGAAGCCACTTCTCTCCAAGAAAAATATCAGGGACAGACTGATATTCTTCAAAAGAGTCAGGGATTAGACTGCTGAGGACTGTTTTTCTCTGATGAATCCCCTTTCCGATTGTTTGGGGCATACCAGAAAAAAGACTGTCCGGAGAAGAAAAGGTGAGCACTACCATCAGTCCTAGTCATGCCAACAGTAAAGCATCCTGAGACTATTCATGTGTGGGGTTGCTTCTTAGCCAAGGGAGTGGGCTCTACCGTGACTGTACTATTTTAGCTTTGTTTCTGAGTTTCCAATTTCCCAAAATTGACTTTCTTTACACCTACCACTCACATTTCATCTCCCAAACCCCTTTCTTCTATTTATCTGCCTTGTCCTTTTACAAGAAGAACAGTTTATCTGTATGTCTAGGCAGATGGCATCAGCATATTTCCATGTACAGTATAGGTGTGCCACAGCTTACTTCATCAACAGGTTGAAAAGTGTTGAAGATATCACCTTTGTGATGGGCTATTTGTTGACTTCTTCCATGAGCTTGTGTATGTGTTAATGTGTACCTGGACATTATGATTATGAGTGAAAAGCTTTCTTTTTATCTAAAAAGTGATTAGGAATATTGCAGTCCAACTAGAACAGTACACCAGCCAGGGTTTAAAAATATAACTCAGTTTTTTAGATACTATTAAAGGACATTTTAAATAAGTGTTAGTTCAAATACCTACGTCACAGTTGAGAATGCCAAAAAATTAGCATTTGCTTGTTTTTTATGTGAGGGAGCAGCACATAATTGGCTTTTGGCTTTTCAAATGAGTGTCTGCTTAGAATTCCAAGAGCTAAACTTGAAAGAAGTGGTGAGGCGGACTTCTGCTGTTATGCACCTAAAATCTGGAATAGCCTGCCAATGGCTTTCTCATAGCCTCATCTTAGTTTAATCCTGATGCTCTGTATATTCAATTAATTATCATTATTATTCATGGTATTTATATTCAAAATCCGTACTAACCCCTACTTTCTCTTCTGTTCTTTTTCCGGTTTTCTGGGGTGGCGACCTGCGCCACCACCACCTGATCAAAGCACCATGATGTCCCTACATTGATGGATTAAAGGCCAGAAGTCCACATGACCATCATCATCAGGTTCTTCCATGAGAAAGGACTGATCATTTATGTTATGTCTCGTGGCCTGGAACCCCTGCAGATTTTATTTTTTTTCCTCCAGCCATCTGGAGTTTTTTTTTGTTTTTTCTGTCCTCCGTGGCCATTGGACCTTACTCTTTTTCTATGTTAATTAGTGTTCCCTTATTTTAATTCTTATTTATTTTGTCTTTTTTCACCTTCTTCATCATGTAAAGCACTTTGAGCTACATCATTTGTATGAAAATGTGCTATATAAATAAATGTTGTTGTTGTTGTTTTGCCAAAGCTTTCTTGAGCAGGAAACCTTTGTGTTTTTATTTTTGGTCACTGTGTTTTCTGGCAACATCCTAGTTTTTTTTTTTTTGCTTGAGCTCACTGCAGCTTGTTTTCCTTTGGTTTTTGGACAGTGCTTTGTATCTCCTAGAGATACAATACAATACAATACAGTTTATTTTTGTATAGCCCAAAATCACACAGGAAGTGCCGCAATGGGCTTTAACAGGCCCTGCCTCTTGACAGCCCCCCAGCCTTGACTCTCTAAGAAGACAAGGAAAAACTCCCAAAAAAAACCTTACAGGGAAAAAATGGAAGAAACCTTGGGAAAGGCAGTTCAAAGAGAGACCCCTTTCCAGGTAGGCTGGGCGTGCAGTGGGTGTCAAAAGAAGGGGGTCAATACAATACAATGCAGTACACAGAACAATTTCTCAATATAGTAAGAAATAAAAAATATAAATTTTAGAAGTACAGAGCAGAATTTAACAGTAGATGATATATCCCATAATAAGATTTGGATTTGTGTAGAGTCCTGGAGACCTCATCCTTCAAGCTGCCTCCCCCATTTGGCCATTCCACGGCTGAAACAGTGCTGGGCCAGCCAATCCGATGAAAGGACCCCTCTTTCCCACGATTCCTGTGATCCTCCATCAGAGATGACTTTTCCTTAGGCAGGCAAAACAACTTGGTAGGTGGGCCGTGGCACCAAGTGCCACATTTGAGTACCGAGAAGAAAAACAGAATATGTGGTTCTCTAGTTTCTCCGACACTGTAGCATTCTTAATGGCTTTGCTTGAGCTAGCATGGCAGCTCTTTGGCATCTTTTGTGTTGTTTTATCCTCTTTTCTACAGTATGTCTGTTTGTCCTAGAGTCCTAGGCCGATGTACACAATCCACCACGGATGATCTCCTTTCCTCTGCCACCCAGTTGCTGTTAAATTCCAGGAATGTGCTCAATTAGCCAGTTCCCATTTTTGGTAATTTTAGTAGCATTGTTACATGCACCATGTATTAAAATACATCGCTACTTAGGTGACATAATGTGTGTAGATGAAAGTGTGGCCATGGACATGATAGCAAGGCTGAGAAGGTCTTGGAAAAAATGGTTGCTTTTGTCCAGTCTGGCAACACACAGTAGCTTTGTGTCTTTTTTGTCTGTTTGTGTCTCCTCTCTGACAACAGCTCTTATTATGTGGTGTCAGAAAATTTAGTTGGCAGCCACTGTTCAGTTTTTATTGAGTATATTCTGGATCTGACCCTGAAACACCCATGATTAAGTTTCTTAACCTCTGCCACTCAGCAAAATAACATCTGCAATTCAGTAAGCATCAAGTAAACAATAAAGGGTTTACTTTTCTTTTTGATTTGCTCAATTGGATCATGCCATGTGGTCATCAAACAGAATGCACATTTTGTAGCTTGGTTCAGAAAATGGATAGATGCATAGATAATAACTTGATTAGAAAGTTCACTAACTAACTATTTAGTAAGAGATATATTTTATTTTACAAAAAGTCTTGATGATTTAATTATTAATGGCCTCATAGCTTTCACAAAATTGACAGATTATAGGTGCTAGTTTTAAGTAGTTCACTGGGCATCATCTTAGGAACAAGACAACCTTCATGTAGTTTAGATGCTTTGTTAACTTTCTCTACTGAGAATATTAATTTTTGTTATTCTTGCCTTTAACAAGTCTTTTAAACTATGAAATAAAAACCACAGCTGATTTTTGTATAAACTCAAATTTCAACTCCAGTTCATCCATCCATCTCCTGAAGATTTGCATATTATTACATGGTGACTGGCTACAGACACTGATTACAGATACTGATTTGCTGATACTGGCTCACCATAGTGGGAGCTAACTTTTACTATTAGAACTCAGAGTTCTCAGTCAGTTCAGTTGCACAGATCTTTAGGCTGTGGAATGAGAATAACTCAGCTGAGATTTAAACCCAGGTTTTTTACGTTTTAATTCAATAGAATGCCTGTGCCTCCATGTCACCCAACTCCAATTTGAATTTCTCCATGTATTGTTCTCAAAAGGTGGGCTCATAGATCATACATATATATAAAAAATAGTTGTAAATACCTCACAATTTGTCACTTTCTTGCTTATACACATCTGTTGAAATTCCATCTATTATTGAACCTGCTTAATCTAGTTCAGGGTTGTAGCTGCTGGATTATATCGTGGCAGCATCAAGTGCAAGGCAGGGATCAACCCTAGATAAGGTGCCAGTCTACGTCAGATGATTCTCACATATCCAATTTCACTAGATAGATAGATAGATAGATAGATAGATAGATAGATAGATAGATAGATAGATAGATAGATAGATAGATAGATAGATAGATACTTTATTAATCCCAAGGGGAAATTCACACTAACATCCATCCATCCATCTGATGAATCCGAACACAGGGTCACGGGGGTCTGCTGGAGCCAATCCCAGCCAACACAGAGCACAAGGCAGGAACCAATCCCGGGCAGGGTGCCAACCCACCGCAGGACACACACAAACACGCCCACACACCAAGCACACACTAGGGCCAATTTAGAATCGCCAATCCACCTAACCTGCATGTCTTTGGACTGTGGGAGGAAACCAGAGCGCCCGGAGGAAACTCACGCAGACACGGGGAGAACATGCACACTCCACGCAGGGAGGATCCAGGAAGCAAACCCGGGTCTCCTAACTGCGAGGCAGCAGCACTACCACTGCGCCACCATGCCACCCAATTTCACTAACAGTTGCTCATTAATCTAAAATGTATATCTCTGAAATGTGGGAGAAAAACCCACACAATGGATAAAATGAGGAGAATATGTGAGCTAAACACGTTTAGCTGGAGCTGTGAAGCAGCAACATTACACTAACCTATGCACTACCATCCATGTAAATGGGTAGTGAATACATGTAAAAGTTCTGTAACTATAGTTAGTCAACAAAAATATTAACAAAATTCTTTGAGAAGAATAACCTCTTAGTTTCCTTAAGAAAATCAGCCAGTAGGTGTGCAGCCAATCTCTTAATTTATATGTTTTCTTCAAGTGACATATAGGAAAATGAACAGCAAACATGCATATTCACACAGGCACTTTCTAAAGTTTTTATAACTTCCTTTTCCTACAAATTGCTTCAGACATTTTCAGAAGTTTCTTGGATAAGGAAGATTAGCCTTCTGGGTATAGTTTCCAGTGGGCAGAAACTGTTCAGAGATTAGACTGCACAAAACACATTGCTTCAACATGTATGCATTAATCCGGAACATATGCAGCAGATAAAAATTCTGATATCTGATTTCAAGAACCATAAGCAAATACTAGTCAAAAATTAGTTGCCCCGTATTCCTCTTTAGTGGGACTGCATTAGTCCTGTATTCTTTTTGATTATGTTTTATAAAACTGAGTGGCATCCAAGTGTTTATTTTCACTAAGATAGGTGAATAGTCAGGAAGCTGGCTGTTCAGTTTTAAGCATGGACAGATGTGATATGCTGTTAGTGAAAGAAGAAAAGTAGTAAGCAGCATCATTTATATGAACTACATTGAGCTAGATGCTCACATTGCAATTGGTTTGAAAAAAGGTAAGAATCCTACCTGTTTTACCAAGGTTTCATATTGTCTCCCATTGTTTCACTTATAAGTTGTTATATAACAAGTCAGTGCAGGCACCAGTACAGTTTTCAGTTTTATATTTCTTGCCCAAAATGTGCTATATTGCAGTAGATGTTGCATGCTTGCTTTTACTAGGCTGAACTTCAAATTTTCAGTAATAAGCTAACGGGAGGTTAAAGTTCATTTAAAAAATTCATCTTCAACCTTCAGGTGTCCAGATAACGCAGAGTCTGAAGCATTATGAAAGGGCACATCAGGTTAATCATAACCTCAAGGCGTTGTTTTTACTGCAAGATAAATGTGTTTTCCTTTTTTCCATTTCTTTTGCTTTGTCTTGCAAACTCTGTTAATGCAGAAGAATTGAACTATGATACTGGATAAAACCAGAGAGCCCTTTCAGCAAATCATGGAAATTTTAGTTTTGTATAATAGAGTGCTTGGCACTCATAATAAGCCTCATTGCAAATAGAGACTATTTTAGATATAATTTAAATGACATCATAATATAATGGGATTGTTCACATTTCTGCATTTTAGTCTTTTTGATTCAAAGGTCCTCTAACTGATCTTTACTTTCATACACAATTTTAAGTTACAGGCCTGTGGACATGAGTAGTGGTGTGTCAGAAATGTGAATGGATTAAATTACATTCTAATAAATTATCATTACACTGATGCTTCATTCACATCAAAACAACACTTGCATCTTTGCACATCTCCATTTGAAAGGCACTCTGAAGGGAAGCTGTTCATTTTTTAAAGTAGTTTTTTTAAAATTTATTTATAATGATTACATCACCTTGTTCTTACTGCTTGTTTATGCTTGTTCTCTATGGGTTTGCCTGCTGACCCCTCTGCCTGCCATTCCTGTTTTTAAATGCCTGAAGGCACAGTAAGCCAGATGATGTACAGTCTGTACCTATTTCCAGGAGGGGGGAATCTCTGTTCTAAGGGGGTCCTGATTTCTGCCAATGTGTGTTACAGGTAGGAACTATAGATATACTGTATAATGCCCCTAAAGGAGCTCACACTTTTTTGTAGATTTATTGTATACAAACAGAGTTTGCCCAATCTCATCATTTATTACTTTTGATAATATTTTGAATGCTAAGAAGGAAATTGAGCAACAGTCAGTCTTGCCTCCTTAAAAGCAACACGCTTTTTAAACCATGGTAACCATTCTGTTGTGCCCATAAAGATACAACCTTGTAATAAGGAGGCCAACATTGTTCAAACTTGCATTCTAAAATAGGTATGAAGTATTCTCTAGAAAAGCCTATCATGTGTTTTCTACATCTTATTGAACTCCCTGTCCTCCTATCACTGTATTATTTTTAATAATACATTAGTCATTAGTACATAGGCTGGCAGGGGTGAATGCCTACCATTACTGTGGCTTTCTAGCATTCAGTCCCCAATTCTGGTATTTATTAACTGATAATACAAAATGGGTCACTCTGGTCCTTAAAAAAGTTAATTACTTAATTATTAGCATACAATTTGGCAGTATTACTTAAACAAATGTATGTCTCTTTTTTTTGGACAGCTTAGTGAATCTCAGTCCGGGTGGTTTGCCATGTGGTGGGTGCAGCAACACACTGTAATCAATGCATGCTTCCAACCTCCTCCTCCTCCTTAGTGCTAATACACACATCATCTTGGTATGCATTGGTTCTCACTGCAATGATCTAGGTTACCCTTCTTTGTATAATTTTACTATACTAGGGGGCTTTGCCCCCTGCTCGCTTTGCTCGCCAACCCCCGTATTTGGTTTTCCGGATACACACTTTTAAGATTTTTTTTTCTTTGAATTGTTGCTATTTCATTAGTTTCACTTTTATTTCAGAACTTCTGTAAAAACAATATTTGTAATCTTGCGAGTCCCAATATGCTGAATCTTTTTAATGAGGTCAGGATAGGTTTCTCTGTTTGGAATTTCAGCACAGACAAAACGATCGACATCATCAGCAGTTAATAATTTTTTTTTACAAAGTAAAAATGTAAGTAGAGTTCTGCATTGGACTCCTGTCTGTAAAGTCGTGCTATTTTCCTCTCACAGTTCCAAAAGTACATGGGGTTACCAAGGTGATACCCCAGCTTTTGTCTAGGTTTTTGTACAAGGGCTAGACAGAACGTTTTTGACTCCTGGGGTAAATGTAGCTTTTTAAATAAGCAGACAGATAAATATATATACATGAACAAAGTAACCAATAAATGAATTTGCGGTTAACTCCGTTTTTGAAATTCTCAAGATTGTTTATTTGTCACATGCATAGTTATACAGGACAACACGCAGTGAAATGCATCCTGATCCGCTTATCAAAAACTGTGCAAAGTTAGAAGAATATCAGTTAGATTAAAGAAAGTCATAGATTGAAAGATAACAGTATAGTAGAACATAATAAATAAGTACAATTATGTGAATAAAGTAGAATTAAGTGTTAAGGTGCAATAGTGTAGTAATTATTGTGCAAAACCAAAGTTAGACTGGTGCATAGTTAAATGAGGCAGTTTGTTTGTTTGCACTACTGCTAATTTTCCTACTTTCATATGCTTTAACTTTCTCCACATGTGTATAGTGCCGTTTTTTTTTGAGCCTTTCTAATTTCCCTGGTTTCATAGTCTCTAACCTGCTCCGCATGTGTTTAGCGCCAACATTTGTAAACGTCTTTATGAAGTTCTACTTTCTTTTACTCATTGTCTTTTAATTCTGAGCCGGACTGGACGTGCTTTTTTTCAATTCCACTTGTTCCGGGCCGATAATTACTTTCCTTATTTTCTGAATTTGCACCTCGATTATTCTTTTTTTGCTCTTTTTTCTGTCCAACACATTTGAGTCTCTTTTCTCTGCACTGCTCTCTTCTTCGTTTAGATGTCGACATTTAATTTATAACGTACTGTCCTTACACACTTTATATGCGCTGAGAGCCCTGGATCTGTGTTTGCTCAGATCCTTCACAAGACTGAATGTTTTGCTGCCTATTGTCCTATTTGATAGATTGTAAGTAGGGCATGTCTTTGGGTCTTTAAAATGTCTTACGAGATTATCACATATAGTAGACTTGCATTTGCTTTCCATTCCAGGATTTTCTTTTATATATAGAGAGATAAGTTTTATTTGTAGACTTTCTGGAGCAGTAACAATATATTTGAGCCTTATGGCAAACCTCCATCCATCCAATATTAAGTTGACAATTAACCTAGCCTTCATATCATCAGAAGATAAGATGAAACTGATGTATCCACAGAAGTCCAGGATGTAATAGGGAGAACATGCAGAGACCATGTAGACACTGACTAGGCTAGGATTTAAAAACAGGATTCTGGAGATGTCAGGCAGTGGTGTTAACCACTGAACCAAAATCCTTCCCCTCTAATCTCATTCTTATTTCTTTAAAGAAACAAGTTTATTTGCATTGATCAACAATTTTAATATTTCTTTATCAAAGAGTTACAATAGACTCTTAACACTATCTGAGAATGATTAATAAATTGGTAGGAATCAGCAGTGAATGGGATGCTTGGCACCATTACACAAGTGGAGTTACAAGTTTCTAATAATGTTAGCTAGCAAATCTTTAGGATGTATGAATAAATCAGAATGCCATTCAGCCATTTTAACTACTGTGCAACCAAGCCTTTTATTAACATGGTAACATTAAAATAGTGAGGTGGACTTGCTGTCCGTATTTCATAAGACTGTCAAATCAGTCTGATATTAATGAGTGAACCCTACTGACTGCATATGCTCATCACCTGATATGTGAACAGTTTACTACATGTTTTCTCATGCAGTGTGTGTGCTCTGCTCAACAAAAAAAATGATGGGGTTAATATGGTAGTTTGAGTATGTAGCCTCTAAATCAGGATTTTTTCAGATACAGTAGACATTTTTCTAATGAGTATAAAATGTGGGAATCCAGTGCCTTTTTAATCAGCTAGGACTGAGTCAGAAGAATTTTTGGCATGTTGTGTGCATATGCAAATGTGACTGGTGTCGATCAAACAGTGTTACCTGTCTTGAGCACACTGCGGTCATAATAACTTATAAATGGGAAAATCAAGTATAGAAAATCTGTCAACTTTTTATTAGGTCTGTAAAGTCAGTAAAAAATTATTTTTAAATTCTTTAATTCAACTTTTTATTAGGTCTGCAAAGTCAGTAAAAAAATATTTTTAAATTCTTTAATTATTCTACACTGCACTGGCATAAGCTATGGGGGCATCCTTTGCGAACAGAACCCTATTTTTCAATGCAATCACTACCAGCCTTAGCTGCCTTATGTGACCTTTAAACAAGTGAACCCCTTCAGTACATCTATCCATCTGAACTGACTGTAACAAGTGACCACGGACAATACTAGCATGTGTATTCTTCCTAACATTTGTTTGGTGTGGTTATCAACAAATGTAATCCTTGCACCTTCTTTAATCATTGTTTGATTCTTTTAATGCTCATCACTCTCATGCACCAAGGACTCAATTGTTGCTCACAAGAGATGTCAAGAATGTCCATTATGTTTAGCAAGTGGCACTTCACTTTTGACAAGAGTATGAACTATGTACTAAAAGAGGACTGAAAGGATACACACCATGAAAGTAATAGAACTGTGGTACAATAACAAGAAATAGGAAATCTAGATATTACATTGGCTGTTGTAGAGAATGTTTCATGAGGTTTACTGTCTTCTACTTCATGCAATCATCCATTAAATTTGACACAACACTAATGTGAAAACCAATGACAACACCACTTGGTGTGTTAGCTTTCTTTCAAACTGATTCAAAGCATTTGAGTAAATGCCAGTTTTAATCAAATAGGATATTTCTTATGAATGAACTTGGCACATACAGTACATACACACATAGTTATGTACCATTTGTGTATCCAGCTCAGAGGTAAATACACTACAGGAGCAAGAAGTGGGAACACAGGACACAAGATAGGAAATACCCTGGATATAGTGCCACTACTCTGCAGGACACATACATGCATCACCACAATCAATCAAATTTAGAGTTATTTATTCACCTACCCCACATGTTCTTTAAAGATGGAAGACCCACACAAATCTTTGAAGAACATGTAAACTCCAGACAGAAACAAAATTGGTTTGGGATGTGAACACAGGATGCTGGATCTGTAAGACAACAGTGAAAACCACTGTGGTGCCATGCTAGATGGCTAAATACTGACATGTTTGATTTTGATCTATGGCATACAGCATGTCACTAACTGTTACAAAGGTCAATGATGACAAAGGCTGAAGGCTGCAAATGAGCATTGTTACAGGTTTGGTTTGTGGAAGTAATTTCATCCAGATATCTAAGGTTAGCAAATTTATTCAGCTTTGAAGACAAGAAGTTCATAGTTGACTAACAGCAAACACTCAAGGATGACAATACAACAAATCGATAAATTCTAAGAAAGCAAATTGATTTCCCATTGCAGGTTTGGCTCTCTCTTCTGGCTCCTGATTCATCTCAATTTTCCTCCTGTCCTGGAGGCACATGGAGTAATGCAGCATTTCTTTTTAGCATGATGCATCACATGCTATTGGTGGCAATAGAGTGACAATCTGCACAAAAAATCCCAAATCCTACTCTGGCTCTGTGGGTAGGAAGGTTGCTAGTTCAAATCCTGTAAACAACAGAACTGACTCTACTCCATTGGGCCTGGGTATGACGTTAATCTGCATCCAGCCCTACAAGCAGGTCCTCCAACTTACAGGGAAAACTTGTAGGTTGGTGGCAGGACTGCCACTCCAGCCATCATAAAAAAACCTCACACTGTTCCAGTGTGCTGCACTCAGGTCCCAATCCAGATGGTTCGTCGTGTAGTGGTTGCAGCAACGCGCTATCAGCACATGCTCCCAACCTATATAGTGTCAATATCCCTTCAAATCCATACTGTAAATACATTTTTATTGTTAATTGCCCAGGAAACTTTTCCATTGTCCACCCTAATCTAAGGCTTTAATGGCCCCACTGCATCTCACCAGAGTGTGTAGGGCTGGTTCCAAGAATGTGTTCTAGCATAACTTCTTTATTTAGTTCCTTGTGTCGCTCCTCAGTTCTGTTGCTCCAAGTGGTATTAAGAAGCCTGCTGATTCCAGCAGCGGGATATGAGAAGCAGGACATGAGAAACAGGACCCTATCCTAGCAGCTACAGGTGCAAAACAGATGTACATGCACATCTGTACAATATCAATGCATACTTGCCAAACTACCTAACCTGAATGTTTTTGGATATACAAAAAATTGCAGTTCCTGGAGAAAACCTGTACAGGAAAAGGGACCCTTACATAAACAGCAGTTAGACATGGATTTGAGCTCAGAACACCACAGCTATGAGGCAGCCATACTAACTTTTACATCCCTATTTCACCATATCACCATGTTTACTCTTTCATTACACAAAAAATATTCCCTACCAGTCTGCCTGATTATCTTTCTTTTGTTTCTCTCATTCTATCTTTACATAATCCCTACTAGTTAGCCTACTTCCAGATCATATCCTAACTCTAGACACAATAGGTTATTTAAATCCCAACTGGGGCTTACTTCCAAACTAAATCATGAAAGCACTTTCAGAGTCCAATGTCTATAGAGTCTTAGTGGCCATTAAATAACAGTGTCCTCTGCTAACCCTCTGACATCATCATAACCAAGTCTTGAAAAAACCTTAAAGACACAGGTCAATACTGCCTTATCTATGTGCTGGGCAGCAGAGCTCAAACCTGTCCCTGGCTAAATATAATTGATGTTCCTAGAGTATGTCTGGCACCCCACTGTCTTTCATGACCACTGTCTTAAAATTACACAAATCGCTCAAACCTGTTCGTTGTAGCCAACCCTACAAAACTACCTGAGAAACAATGTTGTGTTTCAGCCAAAACCATTTCCAGTGACTCTACCATCAACTCACCACCTGCCATGAAATCCTATCCACTATCAAATCAGCTTAATCCAGCTGAGGGTCACTGAAGTCCAGCACCTATCTCAGAAACACTGGATTCATGCTGGGGATCAAACTTGGATAGGATTTCAATCCATCTCAGACACTAAAGACAGTCAGTTTAGAGCTGCCAATCAACCTATCCTGCCTACCTTCTTCTGTGGGAGGAAAACTGGAGAAAAACTGCAGTCCGCACACTGACAGTGACTGGGCCAGACATATAACTCTAGATAAAAGAGACATGGCAAACAATATGTGTTCTGCCCATTTATTTTTAAGACATTTTGAGGAATATGGAACACCTTCCCCATATAGAAGTATACTATTTTTGATTACTGTTGCCAAGGCATCCTCTATTTGCTATATACGCCCCTCATTTTTATTTCCTTTCTCAATATTGATAACTCTGAAAGGTGCAATGCAGCAACTAACATCTTCATAATCATCACTTCTTGTGTACTTCTTTATTCCCTTAATAGCTGTCTTCCCTAATAGCACACAAATGTAATCATTGAGATACTGCTCTCAATCTTGTCTTTACATCTGCTGTCTGAAATGAGTAAAACAAAGCCTTAAGTTGGAAACCTTGGGTTGTACTGTTTTAGAGTTCACCCTGTGTTTTATGTACATATACCCATACATACTGTATTTTATAATAAAATTATGGGATATACTGTAATTTGTACATTGCCTTTACCTCACCCCTTGCAAACTTCATGCTATGCATTTGGCAACTTATCTGATCCCATTATCCCCTGTATTCTTCCTTAAATGTCCCTGGAACCTTTCTTCATATGCTTTGGAACTGTTCTCTAGTCTCTGCTCTCTGGCCTGGTCTTTCTAATTGAATGTCCTCTATTTTATTCTCTTTGCTATTATTCCCTTTTTGCTTCATACATTTTAGTCCTGGGCCTCCCTACTCTAACCCTTACTTTTATCCATTAGAGATTATTTTGTCCTGGCATTATCGCTGTAAAGATTAATCTTCACCTCTTGCTATAAATCTTCCAACTCACTCTCTGTAAACTCTTACCTACTGACTCTTATCACTCACCAAAAAAAAACAATGATTTTTTAAAATATGGATCATTTAATATATTAATCAACTTAAAATAATGTTATAATAAAACTATTTTTGAATACAGATTTTAAACTGCAGTTTTCAAATAGTTATTCTGTTTTTGAGACTCAATCCATATATTGAATTCTATATGCATTTTTTGTTAAAGATTAATGACATGAAGTGCCAAAGCCTGAATATTTAAAGAAAAAATAAATCCATCCACAAACATTATTTTTTAAACCTGTTTTTTTTCATTGAACACTTTTCCAGATAAGGAAGAGTCAATTCTCGTACCAACATCAGGAAAAAAAGCAGAACAGGGAAGCTAGTTCAAACGGTCTTGTCATGTCAGAACAATTTAGTGTTAGTAATTGCAAAAAAAACCTCACGTTCTTCAAGATGTCGGAGGATTTCAAATTTCCTGAAGGATTTTTAAGATAAAGTGGGAACTAAACCCAGATACCAACATGGAGCTGTTGGGTAGCTGTGTGTATTACTGCACCAAAACAAACCTCTTATTAAAAATCTGCACATTTCTCTGTGGGTTTTTCCCTGGGTATTCCATTCTTTGTCCCACATCTCCAGACAAGTATGTTACATTAATTGAATGTGCATGAGGACAAGTGTGGGTGTGGGTGTGAGTAAGCCCTATGATGGACTGTCGCCCCATCCAGGGTTGGTTCCTGTCTTGGTTCCCAGTGATATATGGGCAGGATACTGCAGTGTCTAGATAGACATATAGTTGTAGGAGATGGCATGATGATGATGTGTGTAAGAGAAAAACAGAATATTCACTGAAATAGTTACAGGATAAATAACCTTAAAAACATGGGATTGGTGGAGTGAAACAAGTTCTAGGTGTCATGAATAGGAACTTCCATGAGAGCAAAAAGGTGTGAGGCTGAAATAATGCCTCACAAATGGTTCAGTGGCCAGGCCAAGCCTCTTTTGTCAGCCTGGAAAAGGCCTCACCTCAATAGGTTTAGTTCAAAATCAAATGGCCTGCCTGAGGTATTGCAGGCCTAAAAGGGATGTAGACCCAAAATATCCTCAAAATGTTTTTCAGTATCACAAAAAGACCCATAAGAGGAGGGTAACTTCAGCTGGTACAAAGATGGTCTAACAAAAGAATCTTTATAAAAGAAAGATTTATTTGAAAAATACCAAAAGAATGTAACAAAAGCTTCACAGAGGAATTAAGAGAGTTGCCTAAGACAGAGCAAAATAATAAAAAATAAAAAAAACAGAAAAAAACCCAAATATAATCAATAATGCTCACACACCAAAAGACCTCACAATGATTCCCCTGAACTTTCTGTCTCTACAGCCTTTATAGGGCTGGGGGAAGTTACTAAGCAGAGAAGGACAGGTGCCCCCACCTCCTGGGGTTTCACCCACAAAGAACATGAAATATACTCTAATTTAAAGAGCAGTGCACCAATACATAATCACATATGAAACCAACAAAAACATGAACAATAAAAACTCAAAATTAACAAAAACAATGAAACATAAAATACACATATCTTCATCTCAATACAGGACATTAGTAAGATAGATTTTTTAAAAATAAAGTGAAGGAAGGCAACATATTACCTGTCACTATCGACATGATGACCAACCTGCAACCAGCTGTCTAAAACACAGCTACTGACTGGGCAATACACACGTCAAATGACCATTCAGCATTGACAACATGTAGCATTTGTACTTTTTATTTAGATACACTCTAATAAAAAGTAAACATTATTATTTTGTTTATTATTGATCAATGCTATACATTACTAGGTGTGGAGCACTTTTCTTTAGGTATACATGCTTTGGCTTTGCTAGCACTCTCATCTGAATGCGGACTCTCTTTTAAGCAGTACTATGGAGTGCAGGCTCAGAAGACCAGAATGGGTGCTTAGCAAAGTGTTAGAGCTCCTTCTGCTTTCTTCAGTTCTTCTCTTCTTCTATGTTTGGGATCCTGGGATCTGCTTTGAAGTGCATCAACATGTCTAACAAGCCTCTGCTTGTAAAGCTAAAAATTAGTGTACACATTGTCATCTACAATATGGACATTATGAAATTATAGTTATCTGCAACATATATTTTTTAAAAAGATTAGAGTTTTGTTTTGCATTTAAACAAATACAACACTTTGAAAAATGTTAGAAAAGCGTCAGTAATGTTATTGTAAAAGATAATCATTAATAATCCAAGAGAACATACTGTAATGGCAACATGTAATTAGACATTATCACTTAATAAGAAGGTGTAGTTAACATGACATCAGGTAACTGTCAGTAACTAGAGCAACACCTTGTAAAGCTCTTGTTAATTATTTGTCACTAAATGTTAATTACTGTATCTTATAATGGTGGACATCTTTAGAGAATGAACTAACCAAATGTTGAACAATGCATACTAAAATTATGAATTAAAGATGTTGGTTTATTTGCCAAAACATAAAAGGAACAGATGATCAAAGGGAGAACACTGGTTCTAAGATCTTGTGAATCTCTTAGGGTGGCCAAACCATCTTGAATATTGTGATTTAAACTTTCATCATTATTTTGCTTTCCTACTTCTCTCTCTCAGTTGTTTTTTCTTCACTGTGGCTTTCTGTTTTTAGGTAGTGGTTCTTGCTTTACCACTTATACAGCAGACTATGCATTTTGCTCACCAATGGGTTTTTGTCTGTCAGGCAACATGTTACAATTACAGAGATCCCAAGTCTTCTAGAAGCTCTGGGAGTCCTCTGGAAATAAATGTCTTCTTTCGAACTCACACAACTGATACCCAAACACCTGGAAATCCCTCTTCCTCCCAATTACTTAGGCAATACCCCAGTACAACAAAAAAAAAAAGTCTTTAACAATTTCTACTATTCTTTACTCTCACGGAATGAATCCCTTTGTAGAAATTCCCTCCAGCATTTTACTGATGGTTCCTTTACTGCACATATGCTACACAAGCATCCGAAGTGTGGCACTTTACGTTTTTAATGTTCATGCACAAATCATGACAAAATGGAGGAGTACCCTAAAAGAAAATAATCCGGCGTGAGCATCCGTAGGCTTTGCGCCCTAGGAACCAAGTTACTCCAACTATTCTATAACATTTCAGTAATTATTTACTGCTCTGATGCTGATCTTGCTGATCATAAAATAGGTCAATACAATAGCACTTGATGAGAAGAATTCATAATTAACTACAGGATTACGGTATTTGAGGGTTCATCTAGAGTGCTTCTTTCTCATGCACGATTTGGCTCAAAAACTAATCAGCACATCGTCAACTCATAACAGGCTTAAGTTTCAAGTTTGGTATTTTTCCGTGCAGCTGTTTTAGCTCTAGACTGTTCTCAAGAAACTCTAACACAGACACACACAGACCCTAAAACACTGAGATCTGTCGAAAACTGCAGATCAAAATTTTTGACGAATCTAAAGCTTTCGCTCCTACCCCATAGACGATAGGTTATGGTTGGGAGAGCACAAAACTAATTGTTCATCAGACTACACAAATGTTTTCCCTGGCCTTATACATAAGAAAAAAATGTTTCATTAGCTCATTTGTAACTGTGATTTTTCCAAACCCAACAGTGGTTGCAAAAGACATATTGAGGTGAGTGAGATGTTAAGATATTTGAGCTACTATTAGCTTCTAGGTCAAAAAAACAGAGAAATAAAAAAACAAAACAAAAGAAGAATACATAAATTAGGGGTGGGAATTGATTAAAAAATTAACTAATTGCATACATGTATGTAGTTAATTGTAATTAATTGCATCTGACATTAAAATATGCAATTATAAAATTAATGCATAATTCATGAAGTAAATACACACTGAATCACAAATTAAATGTAGAATCAACACAAAGGAATTAAAAAAAATAATGGCATATTTTAAACTTAAACAATGACCTTAAACCTGAACTTTTTACAAAATACTACTTAAACAAGTACAACCTGAATCTGAATGCCTTCCTAAAAGGCAAGTTGAGAAGAAGGCAACAAGAAAACAATGTCAATGTATTAATAATCAAATTGACATAACATATGAGACACAGATGTGTCAAAGTAAAAATTAAACAATCGAAAAGACTTTTGACTTTGAATACAATGCTGAAGACTGCTTTAATTGAAATAAGCATTTCCTAAATAGGCATACATTAAAACTTGTGTTAAACCTCTGTAAATACTATCCTCAATTGTTCATCACCATCAACAACTTGATGATTATAGTCTACACAAATGTTTTTCAACTGGTGTGCCATGGAAATAACACTGTAGTGGCCCCTGAGAGAAACGCGCTCCTCATGTGCTCGAGACCTGTTTGAGGAGGATGGGACTACTTGGAGAAGCTGACATAAAAGCAGCTCTGTGATTGCTGTTTTGCAGACACAGCCCTAGAGACCACTTTAGCAGCCAGGAGACATGTCGGGGGTACGTATGCCTAGGTGCATATTTGACAGCGCCTCTCAAACAGCTGAACGATAGTGGGCATAAACATTGCCTCTGGGGTCAGTGGAGTGAGGCAGAGAGAAGACTGCCTGTATGAGTGGGCAAAGTGATGAAGACGCTGTAAAATGCTTCCAAAGTACTCACTAAGTGTCTGCAAAGGCCAATCTCAGAGATGCTGTTTTTACCGCCTCCGTCCTGCCCCTTTGGACAATTTAACACAAGTACAGATTTAATGCTTTTGTATTTGGTAGAATCGTGGTGTGCCTTGGGAGTTTTTAGGTTACAAAATGTGTGCCACCACAGAACAATTGCTAGAAAACACTTCTATTCCTACATCTTTGCTTATGGCACGCTAAAAAAGATCTCTGTAGCTACTGTCTCACTTAAAAACTGACACTGTGCATTACTTGGATGGTTATGTTGCATTCTTTGCATAAATTAACAATGATACCGCAAACTGGAATAATGGGTAGAGATAATCATTACACTTCTGTTTCGTAGAATTTTGTCATCATATTAGGGTAGTCAGCACTGTAAGCTGGCTGGCAGACTAGCGAGTTAAATACAGAGGTAGAAGAGACTTTTGCACTGCAAAAAATGAAATCTTAACAAGCCAGAAAATCTTGAAAAGAAATAATAGATCTTGTTTTTTTATTTTAAGAATAACTGACTTGAGTAGATTTATATGTGTAAGATATATAATCTCATTTTAAGAAAATTTAAAAAGTTAACAAGTTAAACTTTCTCACTATATTGGCAGATAATTTTGCTTGATTCTAATACCTTTTTCTTGTTTTAACAAGAAAAACAAGAAAAAGGTATTAGAATCAAGCAAAATTATCTGCCAATATAGTGAGAAAGTTTAACTTGTTAAATTTTCTTAAAATGAGATTATATATCTTACACATACAAATCTACTCAAGTCAGTTATTCTTAAAATAAAAAAAACAAGATCTATTATTTCTTTTCAAGATTTTCTGGCTTGTTAAGATTTCATTTTTTGCAGTGTGATTTTAGTGCTCCTCAAAGATAACTTATTTAGCACTTATGTGAAATAAATTTGATTTGAACTAAAAAAAGAGTGTAATTTTTACCTTCACACCTTTTCTGCAGCATTGCACCAGGACTGCCATAAATCCCCCTTCCCACCCTCTTTACCTACTGTGTTTCAGTATGTATAAAAAAGAAAATGAACACCACTGCTACATGTTGACATGTGGCATTTCATTGAGAACCGCATAATAAAAATTTTTAAAGGTAGTATATAAATATGGTACTGGATGTGTAAGTAATTCTTTAGGTATACACTAAATTGTATTGTTTTGTAGTGTAAAAAAAATACATGAAAATGCTGCCCTGACCAAAGTACTGCCTAAGGCATTTGCCTTGTTGCCAGCCCTGGATGCAACAATATTTAACTTGATGAACATGCAGCATTATTCGCAAAAATGAATGTGTTAACTCTCCCAAGCCTAAGATATATATATATATATATATATATGAAGTATTTACCAGTACTTAAAATAAATTTGATGTGAATAGGCAGATTCCAGGTGTATTTCTCAAATGAATGAAACCAATTTAAGTCCTGTTTCTTGCTAAATTGATTACTAACAGAAATGGAAAAATAATACTTGTCATATGCTGTTTACCAGTTTTAGCCCATTACAGCATTATGAATTAAAGTTGCAATTCAATTTTGGAAAATGCATGATTATTTTGTATTTCTTCAGAGTGCATCATGTACAGAGGCAAGGAGCTGGAAGGACTATAAGGCCATTTCAACATGTTTCTTAACAGCACAGCAACAAGAAAGTCTAAAAAAGTGACAAAGCAGAGGTGCAGTTGACATTTTTTATTGTAGAGCACAACCTGCCTTTTCAGATAATGACAGAAAGTGGTCAGCTCGCACATGAAACTCTTGGGAATTTGCTGTCCTGCAAAATCAACAAATTCATCCACACACACTGCTAGGATTTTGAGGTATCTGGGGATCTGTTAGCTAGGAATGATGTTTGCAGTTATAAAGAAATTTCAAAACAAAGAGCGTTAATTGGGGTAATGATGCAGTAGTTTTTGAATTATATACCCAGAATTGATCTGAAGAGGTGGGATACCCCACCGCTCCCCTCCCGTAAACCCATCCCTGAAATTCATTCTTCAAGGCTAGGATGTCTGCTGTAAAAGTCTTTTTTTTTTAAATCAGGTGGCGTTCGTAAATGTGATTATTATTTATAGAACTGCAAAAATATATTAAATATTAGATTTCTGACGTATGCAAAAGTTATGTTCATTTTGGAATAAATTTAACCTGAAACAGACTACGCGGCTGTGACCAAAGGGCGGGACAAATCGAGAGTTGTTGGAGGGCAAGCGTCATTTACCCCGGAGTCAGTACTTACCGCTCACCAAACACAACACGCTAACTGAAATTAAGCACTAGATCCTTGCCAAAGAACCGTTATTTTCCTAGTTTTCTTATTCTTCTTTTAGTTGAACTGCCTTTTACTATTCAAATTTAACTTAAGTGTGCTGCCTTCTTTTATACCGTGTAATGAAAAACTTATTCCCCGGCACTTTACACGCATGCGTACAACTTTCAACAAAGTTGGCGCAATCAAGACCATAGACATATATAGGTAGACGCCACATTCACTATGTTGCCCAGTCAACACAATACGTCAGCGCGTCCGCCATATTGCGAGTGGCAAAAGTGCCATTTAAACTAATACAGGTAGACGTGGAAACTGGGTTTTCTGATGAAAAAACAAAAACGTTTAAAAAAGTATTGTTTACATACAACAGATTTTGGCGAATCGTTTAAGTGCAATTATTTATATCCATTTATACACTAATAATGGCAATTATTGAAATGAAAACTTGACCAATGTCTGAAAGTCAAAATAGTAAAACTGACAGTCTGATCTTTCTATTAACAGTGAAATGATACACTCAATGACAAAAATAAATAATTTTATTGTATACAAATTGGCTTAATAATTTCTGAAAACATTTCACTCATTCCTCTCTCAATCTCTCTCTCTCTCTCACACACACACACACACACGCACACAATGTGGTTACTTAAATATATACAGGATAGGATCTAAAATCCTTGAAACAGAACTGTCTTACATAGCTTTTTCCATGTGTTGCCACTCTGTAATTTGAGAGTATTCAGTCTAGCAATATGGTGCAGCCTTAGTTTATGGAAGACAGACACAACTAAAGACATGAGCATGAAATGATGGTTGTCAATTTCAAACTGTGTTTCCTCAATGTGCTCCTTGAGAAAAAACACAGCATCTGAACCAATCTCAGCCTGAACAAACTGATTGATCAAAGATACACTGACAGCTTGCCCTAATGTTGTCTGCCGGATAACACGCTCAGCTACTTTGACCACCTTGACAGTACCCTCAGAAGGAATCATCAAACCTCCTTTGTTTTTTAATGTGAACAAGTGTTAGCTTTGATCATATGATGCTGGTACAGCATCTGTTACCAAACTAGCACAGCACACATCACAGGTCACCTTTCTCAAAATCTGTTGAACGACAAACCCTGAGATGTAAACAACTGCATTTTCCACGAGGCCACCAAAGCGGGTTGGTAAGTAGCTATGGTCACACACAATTGCAGGGATATTTGCAAAAGAGGATGGAAGCTCTTCTTCTGCTGCTGCTGGTGTAGAGGACATCTCAACAGCAGACAGGGAGACAGTCTCATCCTGTGCTGCCAGATTTCCAGATGTGCTTTGAGAGGCACCACACAGAACCATGAGACAATGGAAAATGGCCTGGAACTGACCAGCTGAAGGGTTGTTATTCCAGCTCCCTAAAACACACATGCACCACTTTTACAGATCTTTACTCTTTTTCAGTTTAATTTCTTGAGAAAGAAAAAAAACTGCACTGCTAGTAACAGTTTGGCTTCATACATTGTACAACGTGATAGATTTACATGCTTGTCTGTCTGTCCCCACAAAAGTCGATCAATCACAGCTGTCAGTCTGAGGATATTATAAAGACAATGCAATTACCAAGGTAACACAGCACATGAATGCATAGCTTTGCTAGTTTAGCCTGGTGTAGCTAAAATTAAGATTATAAAATGGGATTTTTTAATGGCCAAATATAACCAAAACAATTGTTCAGCCTTACCTATGAAATGTAATCCCCCAGTATCTGGTTTGGAGCGTACAGCGGTTTGTAGTGCCACTTGCAATATGGCGGTGACGTTGATGTATGATGCTGCTGGTCATGAGGTGTCTACTTATACTGTATATGTCTATTATCAAGACTGCCAGCGCGTTCACGTGCCAAGCAACAGTATGCCAGCGCTGCTAGCAGTTAGCAGTCTTGCCTACAGCAACATGACAGTGTAAATAAAAACGTGTAAACAATAAAGGCAAGAATTAGAATAACTAAAAATTGTACAAAAATCAGTACATCAGGTTTTTCCAAACCTAATGGATTTCTAATCTAAAATAGTAATGTGCGAAGAAGTAAAAAAACAAATCTGAGAAAACTATGATGGCATCCTAACAATAAAACAAAAAACTCTTTTCTTTAAAAGTATCTGTGCATAATGGTTTGAAACATTTATGACATTTGCAAATCGTATGTTTGATCAAATTTAAAAGTTGCCATTCTTTAGCTCCAATGAGTTAAGCAATGAAAGTTACTTGTTCTTTTTCATTTGCAAAGTAAAGGCGCATAGCAGTTTTAATAACTGGCACTGCTAATCAAGATGACGTATTGGGTGCTCAGTATAAACAGAACTGACTGAATATCTGATCATACTCTAAAAGAGAAAACTGTGATTTAAAATAGTTTTTAAAACTGTTCAGAATCAAAAATGTAAACTGATTTGAGTTAATGCATCCTTAAAAAGTTTACAATTTTATTTTTTTAAGATTTTCATTCAGTTTCAGAAAAAGTATATTATGGGGTACAGTTACACAGGACAGAACAGGCTAAAGTTTATTTTGATTTTTTTCTACTAAGTTATGCCCATATAAAATTTTTGTCTCTCTGGCACAATATAAAATGATCCAAGAAGAAAATGCTCCTAACATTATTATTATAATAACTGGAGAACATATTTCTGAAATGAAACAACAGGAAGCAATAGCAATCAATTAAAAAAAAGAGTTTTCAGACAGTAATTTTGGTGGTTTGTTCATTTTTGTGAATTTCAATACTACTGGGAAGCCTTTGAAGCTGGTGGGTGTCTTCCCTACTCATCAGTCATATCAATTTCCTTTTCCAGATTAAAGGCTTGCGGAAATCACAAATGAGTAAACTTCCTCTAGAATAAATCAATTCACTTTTCAAGGTTCTAGTTTTCACATGCAAATAAATGTAATTATTTAATTTAAAAAGGATCACTTTAAATGGTCCTTTGTAAGGAAAGGATATATTTATTAATGCATGGGTTTTAATTTGTCTTACTGACATAGCGTATTTACAATGGATCAGATTTTCTATTGTAACAGAAAAAACAGTCATCCATCCATCCATCTTCTGAACCTACATTTTCCATGACAAGGTGGTTGAAACCCATAACCTTACACTGGATGAGATATTACTTCTTGACAAGTTATAGTCAAACCCATAAACAGTCATTATTAACAACTTCGGAATGTGAAAAGAAACCAGATTACTCAGAACATTTTAACAGACATGGGGAGAACATGCAAGCTCTGCGAAACGGCAATCAAACTGGGGGGCCTGGAACCGGGGAACAGCAACACTAGCTGCTCAGAAATTGCCATACTGTAGTTGTTATAATATAACTCTTTAATCACTTTTAAGCATTATAACCATATTAATCTGCCCACCGAAGTATGTAGACATGGCATGGTGGTTATTTATTTGTGAATGCCAGGGAATAGCACAGAAATAATAGAGAAAACTGTAATCAAATAGATGCAAGAGGTATGAAAATTAAATTTTGTCATAGATAATCTTCCACCGTCATCACAAGAAAGTGAACCTCAGAGTGAAATGTTTCTTCTTGTTCCCATGAGTATATAATATACCATTATTATAATCACCTTGCATTACAAATTATCAAAACTGAAAGGGAAAAAGGCAACGTTTGAATGATGGAGTCACCAAACAGTCTTTGGCTGATGTTCTGAACATTTTTTTTTACATTTTTTAATGATCTTTTTAAGCTTCCTCCTCCTTTATTAAAGTGCAGAAACGTTCCTCTTGTGGAGCTGGTTCTAACATAATTATTATTGTACAATCTCTGGCTGACTCCTTTATTCAAGGTAACTTACAAGATCAGGACACAATACAATGGTTTTTCATATATTTTCTACAATTAGAGCACAGGCAGGTTAGGTGTCTTGCTGAGGCTCATGCATTGTTGTAGTGGTGAAGAACTGAACCAGTAACCTGTACGTCGAGTACACCACACTCTCTCCATAAAATGGCTGCTCTAATATTACATGCTGGCCATGATGCTGCTACAAACAAATATATTGGTGTTACTCAGAAATTAAAATATTTTAATCAAGAACTAGAAAATCCTGTACTTGAATTTTAGCTTTCCATTAAAAAAAATAAGATATGTTCTTTCTGAGGAGCTTGCTCTGAAATAATATGGCTTTTCACTGCCAGTTAATACACATGTGCTTTGCAATGTTACCTGCATCTTTAGAAACAACTGTAATGAACAAAGACACTAAAAGATCAAGACAGAACAATAAAATTAATTTCTAAACAAAAGCAATCTGCACAAATAACATATAAAAGACATTACTTATTGCTGACAGTGCTGAAAATAAATTCTACACAGTGAATTAGCCAGTATATGATCCATTGCTGTCTGAAGTCAAACAAAAAAACTCAACTGCAGTACAGTGGCTATTAAAAGTTTACACAGGTTGTGTGTAATAAGAAAATGAAACCAAGATAAATCCTTTCAGAACGTATTCCACCTTTAGAGCAAAATTACAATCTATACAAAGAAGGTGAAAACAAATCAGAAACCGTTTAGTGAAAAAAGGAAAAAACATCTTACAAAAGCCTGGTTGCATTAGTGTACACACCCCCTAAACTAATACTTAGTTGAAGCATCTTTTAATTTTATTACAGCACTCAGTCTTTTTGGGCAAGAGTCTATCAGTTTGGCACATCTGGACTTGGTGATTTTTGCACACTCCTCCTTGCAAAAAATTTCCAGCTCTGTCAAATTACAGAGGGCATCTCCTGTGCACACCTCTCTTCAGGTTACCCTACAAATTTTCGACTGGATTAAGGTCTGGGCTCTAAACATTGACACTCCTTTGATTAAGCCATTGTTTTGTTAATTTTGTTGTATATACTTTGGGTCATTGTCATACTGAAAGGTGATGTTCCTCTTCATCTTCAGCTACCTATTTTGGAGCTCTTCATGATTCCATCCACTTTGACTAAAGCCACAATTCCAGCTGATGAAAAGCAGCTCCAAAGCATAATGTTGCCTTTTTCCACTTGGTTTTGGGAGACTGGGTATACCTATTTGCAAAATTTAGCCAGACTTGGATATTTTTCTTTGTTAGAAAAGGCTTTTGTCTTGCTACCTTATCCCACAAATCAGACATATTGACTGATTGTTGTCATGTGTAGGGAACAACCGGTACTTGCCAAGAAATCCTGCAGCTCCTTTAATGTTGCTGTAGGCCTCTTGGTGGCCTCCCCGACTAGTTTTCTCCTTGTCTTCTCATTAATCTTGTAGGGACGTCCTGATCTTGGTAGAGTCACTGTTGAGCCACTGTTGATGACTGTCTTTATCATGCTCCATGGAATATTTAATGCCAAGGATGCTTTTTTGTATCCCTTTCCTGATTGATCTTTTTCAATGATGAAATCCTATTCATGTTTAAACTTAAAGTGAGGCCCACCAAATTAGCAAACTAATTAAAAGGGCAGACTCAGTAATAGGACGTACTCTGGATCCCCAGGAAGTCATAGTGAAAGAGAGAATTAAAACAAAACAGAGTGCCGTTAGGAACAATGCTGTGTATCTTCTCTCTGATACACTAGCCCTGGTTTCAGCCAACGAAGTATTCAGCAGAAGTGCATCAAGAAATGTCACTGGGGCTCCTTTATACCAACAGCAATATGCCTGCATAATGTCTTACTGGGACTATGATAGCCAAGTCAGAAGTTTTATTTTCTTCCATTTCAGTTATTCTTTTGTGTGTTCAGACCATAGTCAGTCAGTCTGTCTGTCTTGTCTGTCTGTCTGTCTGTCTATCTATTTATCTTGTACCTCTGAAAATCAGAGACAATCTTTAAAAACAGTAAATTTATCTTACTGACTTCTCAAAAAAGTCAATCCCCTTCTTCCTCCAGGGTCACCAACCTAATGGAGGTTGAAAACAAGCTTTTACTCCCATAAGTGTGATCGCTAAACCAATGAAATTTATTTAATTTCAAAGATAACTCATACCTTTCACAAATGAGGTAAAAATAAAATGTTCATGTATATTCAAACCTTATCTTTCAGTAACTGATTTGTTGATTTAGGAGGTAAATCTGGTTGATAGTAATTTGTCTCATTTCTGCCCATATTTAAAGCTTCCCTCCCAGTTTTGAAGGACCCCTTTCCCTAAGCCCATTTCTAATGCCAATGAGAAGGGAATCCAATAAGTAACTTTGGTTGTTGGGTTTTTTAAATGACCACAAATTCACACACTTGCATAAAATGCACAATACATCAACTTGAGCCGTGCTTCCCAGTCTGGTAAGAAAACATTTTAAACTGGATCTGGAATAAATTAATTCTTACATATTTTTCCACTAGCTCAGAATACATTTACTGTTCAAAAGAAAAAAAAAGAGATAAAAGGGAAATTTTAAGTTGTATACACAGTGCATCATCAAATAAAGGGTGGCATGACCAGGCAGCTAAACTGTATCAATGCACTTCATTTTTCTGAAATGAAAAAATGTTAACTTGATCAGTCTTTCAAATAAGTGGTGCACCATGTTACAATTGTACGTGCAGTACAGTATAACATTCTAGCATAAGATTGTCTACAAATGGTGAGTACATCAAAAGCACTCAAAATTCTGATGCACAGATTGTATTTTATTATTATTTTATTATAATGTAGATTATTATTGTAAGCAATTAATAAAGACAAAACTAAGCAATCTGTATTAAGGAGAAAACAGTCCACATTCAAATAAGGTGAAGCTGAATATATACATTGCACTAAGGAGGCCTTATTTAGAGTATTGGATGCAGAGTGGGTCTCCATAATAATACATAGAAAGTATAGTAGCAGCAGGGCCAAAGAAAGTCTGTAGAAGAGTAGCTAGATTGATTCCAGAGTATCAGGCATGAGTGAATGGTGTCTTTTCAGTATAAAGCAATCCAGGATTAAGAGGTAACACACAATATAATTGCTTAAAAGTATGAAGGGGGTTAAGGTGGATTTCACTTGAGTTCATCAACAACATCAAGGGGGCTCAAATGGAACTTGGTTAAATAAAAAATGTTCAGAAACGTTACAATATCTTTTTTTACACATAAAATAAGTTACCACAGAGTGTGGCTGATAGTGGTACTTTGGAAGCATTCAAATCTAGAGTGTTTTTTTTTTTGAAAGACTTAGGTGAGTAGACTTTGACGAGCTAGGTAGGACCCAATGGCCTATTGTCATCAAAACATAGTCTCATATGTTCAAAGAAAACAGATAATATACAGGAAAGCAAGTATGGTGATTGGAATATTTAAATTTGCGTACTGTTTGTGAAAATTCAAGAATTTCAATCTATGTACTGAATATCTTACATCGAGAATGTTTTGCATAGATCTGTTCTTCATGTGACAAGGTGTGATTCTACAGATCAGTGCTTCATTAAGTGGAGTGACTTGACTTTAACTAGGGGAAAGCTGATGTTTACTTCAATTAAGTGTATGTTTATGTAGGACCCTTTACAATAGATTGCGTCTAACTGAACAGATCAGTAAAATAAACAATTTCACAAAAATGAACATTTAACTCAGAAATAATATGCATTCAATTAAATAAAAATATGGATTTGGCTACAGAACAAGTGAAAAGTAGGAAAGGAAAACAAAACCTTTCTGTGCTGCACATTTTGGTGAAGATCAGATCTGCTACTCCATGATCCTCATAAAAAAGTGAAACACAAGAGCATAAGAATCCTCTGTGCACTGAAGATTTTGCTGAACATAATCATGTGCCATCACCATAATTGTCTTTCAGTATAACAAAATGCCTTTCTGGAGCTGTCAGGAAGGTCACTCAAAGAACATGATACTCCCTGTAACACCTGCCAGAAAGCTGTGTGGTAGGGTCAGCCTGTCCATTTACTGTAGTACAAATACATCAGACCTGTCTGTGACAGTCACGTGGCAAAAAGGAATTAGGGGGAAACAGGCGTTGATGTGTGTGCTTCCCATTGTTTTCAGCTCTATCGAAGTGCATGTACTATTTCTTCTCCACTCCCTCCTGTTTTACATTTCACTGGCATGCAGTTAAAATCGCTTCACATGCACAGACACACTACCACATGTGCTATAAATACACAGGTATTACCTTTAAGTAAGTGAAATAATATTCTGTGCATCAAGTTTGGACTACTGCCAGAGAAGCTTGCAGCAACACATTTCTCAGGAAATCTCTGTATGCACTTAAGCCTCTTGACTAGCACACAGGTTAATCAGCGCACAAACTTTCATAAATGAAGGGCGGTCATACTGAAAAATCATTACGACTACTGCATTCATCAAAGAAAACTATAATGAAGTATAGAGTTTTCTGACACTGATGTAAGTAAAACGAAAATATGAAAAATAAATGCAGCAAACATTTCTGTTTCCAGCCCATTGCTAATTCAAAATGCTGTCACAAGGATCATACTAGAAACAGCATGTTAAGACTGTATGACTCCAATTCTTAAGTCTCTGCAATGATTTACAGTTAAGTTTTGGGCCTATTTCAAAAACCTCTGTCTCACTTGTGAAGCTTTACATGGCTTAGGTCCTATTTACTAATTAGACAGCATTAATGTATTTATTTCAGAACATAAATATGACTCCCACACACTGGTCTTTAATAATTTCAACAATATACAAGACTACCATATGAGGCTGACCCTTTATTTTCTGTGCCTTCAAACTATGGGATGATCTCCATGTTAACATAAGGAATGCTAGTTTGGTCCCAGCATCTAAATACTGATTACAACTTTCATAATACAATTATGTCATTATTGGCTTTCCTGAAATGTGTCAGCCATTATGATCAGTTTTTACTAACCCTTTCCTTTTATCTTTTAATTTTTGGTATTCAGCCACGCTTACCGAGCTGCTACTTCAGGCCAGGGAATCAGACATCAGAGTGGTTGGGGAAAATAGGGCACCAGCAGTTACTGAAGCAGACCATCATACTTTTCTACAGTTCAGCATGTTATTTATCACATCATTCTCAGACTTGCCTAATCCAATTCAAGGTCATTTCAGGGCCCGAAACCCATCTTAGCAGAACTGGGTACCAGGCAGGAAACAGCCTTGGGCAGGGTGCCCATCCACTACAGGGCTCATTCACCACACACACCCACAGGGACTATACTGAAATCAACTATTAACCTAACGTGAACATTTTTTAGGATGCAGGAGAAAAACTGAAGTACCCAGAGGAAACCCACAAAGAAATGGGGAGAATGTTAAAAGTCCACATGGACAATACGGTGGCATACAATTCAAATACAGGACACTGGCACTGTGAATCTGTAGCACTTACCAATCATGCCACAGCACCTCCTGACTTCAGTTTGCATGGTACAGTTTTATAGAATACCGGGTAGAGACAAGGTGGTCAGTTTGCCTGTGTTAGCTTCATTTTGCTTGTTTCAAAGGACCATGGTTCCCCAGGGGGTATTATGTCCAATAATGATGTAAATTGGAGCTTATATTTTACTCTCTTCAGATGCTTGTTGGTTATAGTATTTTTTTAACTAGTGTTTTTGAATATATTATCTATTACTGTTCTTTAAAAAAGGTTTGTGTTATTTGCAAGTAAATTGTGCATCATAATCTGCTTTTCTTTTGTGTATTGAATTTTTAAGTCTGAATCCATAATCTGAATTTGCATTCATTGAAAAATGTAATATAAAAATAAACTGAATTTAATTAAATTATTTTTCTGCTGTCTTTAAACTGTAATTCTGTCAAAATGGTCTGAAATTTAACAGTTAGATAAAATTGGTCTTGGGCCATCATTTTGGATTTGATTTATCATGGCAACAGGGTAGTGACATGTTGCATGTTGGTCAGAAAACTAAGAATATTCTCGTACAGTGGGCATCTATAACTGGTTCCTGCTCTGTGAACCTATAACTTCAGGGACATTGCCCAGCTCCCTATGACCCTAAAATGGATTAAGGTGGTTCAAAAAATGAATGAGTGAACAGAGACTTTGGACAAATTCTCCATTTGGTGATTCTCCCTCATTACAGCATAAGCAGATTGCAATTCTACTGCTTAATGAAAGAGGCTGAAGCAATGATACTTAGGCTTCCTTTGTCATATTTGTTTTGTTGCCAAGTAACAAGAAAACAAAACCCAAGGTGAGGTAGTGTAATAAATGTGATTTTAATGCAGATACCACATGCATTGTAACTTGCTCTAGTTGATGTAAACAGGTGGAGTAAGCGTATGTCAGTTACAAAAAGCTTATGTGATGGCTGTTTATTATATTTCTTTTTTGCTTTTAAGCAAAAGGAGGGTGCATAGACACCTTGAGCTGTTATAAGCATTTCAGTGCATCACTATTTTACTTTTAAAGCTTGGGACTTACCAATGACAACAAGTTTGTCACCTATCTTGGTGTGACACTCTTTTTATAACTGCAGCACATTCTAGTGAAGCCTGAATGTTTTTTGACACCAAAGAATTTTGCAACTTTCACTGCAATTCTGGATTGTTAAAAACTATTTGCCAGTGATGCGTTGTATACAAAAAATTGTTTCTATCAATTTGCACCTAATTTAATCTATTGTTTTAATTTTTATTTACATTAATGTATGGCTGCAAAAACGAAATACACGGACAGCCAGAAAGCTTCTGATATAATGGGAGTTAAAAAATATTTCTTACAGCATTTACACCTTGGCAAAGGAAAGTATTTAGCAGTTACAGTAAATTGCTATTTGATGCAATGTGTACTGGGAAGAGGCATCGTGGCTTCTATACAGTATAGCTCAATTGATTAATTTAGAACTGTGGGGGTCTGAGCAAGGATGTCAGAGCTTATATGTAGCAAACACAATCTGATATGGTATGCCCTGGAACATGGGTTTCTGGCCTTTGTTAAATATCTTAATGCTATTTAACTACATGGTCTGCAGTGCTTGTGAATTTGTACAGTTGTTGAAAAAGTTTTCGATCATAGAAGAATAATAGAACTTCCTTGCCAAGGACATTGCAACATATATGACAAGGTAAAATAAAACATAAATTAGTCAATCCAGTCATATTTTAACATAAACGATCTGTTAATATTATCAAACAATACAACCAACCAACAATTGTTAAAAACCTTTTTAAATGGTTCAGACTATTGATAATTATTACCATAATCATTCTGTTCCAATTACATGATAAAAGCAGAAAAACTGTTAATGTGGGTTCATAGCACATATAATAAAGCATGAGCTTATTAACCATTACTATCATCCTGTTCCTCTGTGAAATATTCAGGAATGCACAGAATTCATATATACCTACAATACAATACAATACAATACAATACTCTCAAACACTGTTAATCCAATTTAGGTCTGAGCCGGCAGAGCCAACTCATACACACATCCAAATGGACAATTTAGAATGACCCATGAACTTACCCTGTGGGAAGAAATCTCAGGCAGACATGGGAAGAACATGCAAACATCACACAGACAAAAAACAAGACACCGTAAGGCAGCAATACTAACCACTGATCCACCTGTGCCATGTTACAAAAATGTAAGATATTTTTTGTGGTTTTCAACATTTTTGCAGTTTTAAATAATAGACCCTGAAAATAAAGCATGATTTAAAGGTTTAAAAGAGTTATTGTAACACAAATATGTTAAAACTTAGAGGATGAATTTGAAAAGGTTATCCATATCTCCCACCATCTAATACATTTTTGGGTGTTCTCCATCACACATTCATGGGGAGACATGGACTCTCTTTGTAATATTGTACATAAATTAATCGACCATGAATGGGATATGGGAAGAATAAACTTCATACAAACTATTTGACTGGCCTAGGAACTTGTAGTAAGTTATTAAAATTATTATTACCTTTTTAAAATTGGATGAGGCTTTTATCCAAGGTGACTGGGATGACTGGGAAAGAGTACAGTAGTTTACAATTACAACTGACTTCGGTGACTTGCTCAGGGTAACACTGTGGGTATGACTGCAGGGCCATTTTAAAGTATGGGCACTGTCTTCTGTGTCCAGGAGCGTAGAGGTCCATGGTGTTGCTCATGCCTATGTATGTTTCTGTTTTGCTCTCAAAACAGGGGCCCCAGAACACTACTTTGCCCGGGGGCCTATACTGCTGGTAAGAAGACCCTGGGTCTGAGACAGGAATAAAGCTGTGAGGTGGCAGCACCTACCGCGACACCAACATGCGGCCAACAAAACAATGTATTATATAAAAACAACAAGCCAATAACATTGTTTTATTTAAATAATATTAATAGATTCTTCAATTACTTACAAAATTTTGATCATAATGTAAAATCAGTTAAAAAATATATATTTATATATAAACCCCCCCCAATGTTATTTACATTTTAATAATGAACCCACTGTAATGGAAAAATATACTTATCTCCATTTTTTAATTTTCATATTATGTACAAGAACCTTTCCACAGACTCTGATCTGAATAAAAATGTATCGATGAATGTTTTAAACAAACTCACAAAATAATTCCTACATAATAAAGATGCAGGTTATTTTTCCATAGTTGATTTTCTCTTTGTGATGGGTGATATTTTCAAACAAACCTGTAAATACATGATATAATTTGCATATAGGGCAAACTTTTAAAACAACCGAACATAGGTTCATAGTTTGATAAACTGCTATACCAGGGGTCCCCAATCCCAGTCCAGGAGGGCCGCAGTGGCTGCAGGTTTTTGTTCCAACCCGGTGGCTTAATTAGAAAGCAATTCTTGCCAATAATTTCATTTCATGGCTTTAACTCTGCTATGTCAGGTCATTCTCATATCCTGAATTTTATTCCCCTTTCTAAGGAGATCATCCAAATGATTTGAAGGCTAAAATGGACTAGTAATTCTCAGTCCTTCACTTATTTCTCTTCACTTTCCTTCCAAGTATTTCATTAAATCCAATAGTGCATGATAAATACACACAGGTGTAAATGGTAACAAGCTAAATGGAGAAATGCTGATCTCTTTTGTCATTTGCATGTTATTTCTAATTAGGAGCAATTAAGAACCAAGAATACAGCTGTTTAAGACTAAAATAAGGGTTAATAAATAAGGGTTCAAAATCTTAACACGTGAGACAACTAAAATGAAGCAGAAGTGTTACTTGTGCAATAAGTGCTTCTTATTAAGCAATTGGGTTGGAGCAAAAACCAGCCACTGCGTTCCTCCAGGACCGTGATTGAGGACCCCAGTGCTATACTTTTCCCAAAAGAACACTGCCATTTTGTGTATGTAAGGAGTTGTTTCAATAAATACTATTCTTAAACATATTAAAAGTAATGTAAAAATGCTTATTTGTTATCTGCATTTAATAAAAAATAAAGTGCTTTATTATTATTTACAAATCAAGTACAGCACAGAAAGGCAATTCTGTAAATAGCATACTCATTTCTAGGTGCAATTAAAATAATTACAGTTGACAGATGGTACCTTTGCATAGATACATAAAAGTGAACACTAACTTCATTTAAGAAAAAGCCTTGCTATCGTTTCTGTATCGGTGGACAGCTGTCAGAACCAGTGACAAAATTCTTGTATGGGACAGCTGCCTCTCCTGCTCCTGACAGACCACTTTGACCTGCAGACTAAAAAACACAGGAATTTGATAGTTTTCAAAGTATTACAAGACACATAAATAAAGAAAAAAAGACACTGGGAACTATGGTTTAACAGAAAAACTATGGTTTAACAGAAAGAAATTAAAAAAAACTATGACTTACAAGCAAAATATATAGATTGAGTAAAACTCTTTCAGAGGAACATGACAAACAGACTTAAGTCTTCATTTATTAAATTTAAGGCCACATTGAATTCAAATCAGAAACTAACCCTGTACACCCCGGGGATGCCAGTCTATGATGATGCACACTCAATCAGACACCCACAGCAGTGTACTGACATCTATAACCGGAGACACCAATTAATGGGGATGTGGTGGGACACTTGAACAGCAGGAGAAAATACATGTTGGCATGGGGAAAGCATACAATGTCCAACCATTTAGTGACCATATAGGGATTTGATCCTAGTATGCTGCTGATGTGAGGCCTACTAGACCACCATGGTGCCTTATCCCTAAAGTCCAATATATTAAAAATATGGCAAACTATTTTTTACTGTTGCAAAAAATCAGTCTTACAATGTATACAGTAAATGCCTAGATTTTTACTTTCTAAGATGTAGAATTTAAGTCAATATGATTCATATCACCTGGGGGCTTTCCAAGCAACTTCCCACTGCTACCAGCTCCCTACATCCTATCTGATGACCCACAGCTTTATAGGTGCTGGAGGCAATGCTACAGATCACTGGTGCACTCCTCCCATGTTTACGGTTAATCCCTCCATGAATGAAAATCAAGGAGTGTGGGAGTGGCTGCATTGTAAACTAAACTGCTGCTATCAGAAATTCAGTCATCCATCAATTCTTTAAACCTATAGAGTTGCGTGGAGCCCGGAGCTTATCCCTCTGTACTCGGTGTATGAGCCAGCTCTGGAAGCATTTCCAGTCCACAGTTAAGCACACTCATGCACACACCCACAATCACACATAACCAGTTCTGTTTAGCATCCTAAAGTAACCTAACATGCATATCTTTGTGTTATGGGAAGAAACTGAAGTAATCATAAAATAACCCTGGGGAATGTTAAGTTATATATACAGCAAGTGGGCTGGGAATTGAAGCCCTACTAACCACTGTGCCACCCACAGAAATAAAAATGGTAAATAAAATCCCCCTGAAAATATAAAAAAAAACAATTTCAGCATGATTGAATATAATTACAGGTCAAAAAGTATAACTTACCAAAGGAGCAGCGATCTGCAGCACACTAGCAGCAGATGGATTGCCCCCAACAGCTTCTTGGACATCTATAAAAGAAAAATTAAATGTCAGCCACAGTTGGACAGAAATTCATCTATTTGCTAAACTTTTTGTATTCATAACACGGTCAAGGAGAGCTGGAGCCTATTTCCTACCCTGCCAAGCCCAGATAAAACACAGCCTTCAATGCAGCACAAATCCTTAATTTATTAATCTTATCTGTTTATCTAGTACAACAGCAACATTTCTATCTTTAGGAGGCTGAAACAATATTTGTAATAGGAAGAATGTATTATGTCTGTTTGTTGAGGATAATTATTCATTTCCAAATGGTACATTGGAGTGGTTTTGCTATTAGAGGTCCTTTTTGGCCATATTATTACCTTTTTGAAGGTTGCACTTTCTTGTCTTATCTGCTCTTCCTACTGAGGTGTCACCCATTGCACGGCCACACTCGGGTCCTAATTTGGAATCCCGAGGTGGTTTGTCGTGTGGTGGGTATGGCAACGCACTGTATCAGTGCATGCTCCCAACCTCTCTCCCTCTCTTCCATTTCTGAAACATGTAAGTTAACTAAACTGGTAAATTTAACTTGAGCTGGTATGACTGAGTTTAGCTGTGTGGTAAATGTGCTTGGTGATGGACTGGCAACCAGTTTGGGTTTGGTTCCTGCCTTATTGCTGGAATAACCCCACAACCTTGAATTGGAGTCTGCAGGATGGACTACACTTTGTTACATGCTGCTTTCACACTGGTTAAGCTGACAGAGCTTTAAAAATAGTAGGCCAAGCCCAGTCTTGTCTACAAAGTGATAGCTAACAGGAAAACCCTAATACAGAATATTTATGTTACTTTGTTGCATTTATTGAGGTTAAGATTCAGATTACAGTCTTTATACAAAAAGAGAAAGAAAGGCAAGAGCCTTAATTATAGGATTAAAGTGCTGCGCCACCCTATCCTCAGCCTTACTGCAACGCTTTGATTTAAAGGTGTGGTGCCTCAGGGATGACTCCAGTGGAATCTGATTGTTTCGGTGGGGTCTAATTAGTTGGTACCTGTTACAGTGACCAACATAATTGACTCAACTTTAACAGATATGTGTGTTTTTATTAAACTGACTAAAACATTTAATTATGATACATTTCATAATTTGTTACCCTGAGTGGCAAGGCTTTAAATTCGCTTTTGTTTCATGTCTGGGGTTGCTATATTCTGCACTGTTTAGAGCTAAAACAGTGCTTTATGCTTTGTTATGTATTTTCACCATTTTCCCTAAAAATGATCTTATACTCCTTGGACTCTTGCTTTCTTTTTAGTATATACAAAACAAATTAAGAATCCTATAATGTCTTATTCTTGTATATAAAATCAGCTCTGTCTTTCTATTTTTGAATAATGATACTTATGTTTGTTTGTAATGCTACTCATTTCCAAATGTGGTAACACTAATGTCTGGGCATCTGGGAGGTTATCCCCTGCACTGCATCTTCAGCACCTCTGGATTTCCAAAAGGGTGTTCATAAAGCTTAGAATGATGATTATGAGGTGGCAGCACTTTAAATTCTTGGATAGCTCACACACACTTCTGATCAGTAGTCTGATGGATCTAATGAAAGCAAAAGCACAAAAGAAACATTAAAAATGGTCCGCACACCAGATAGCTCAGACAGCACAATATAAAAATGAAGATTGTGTCTATGCACTGAATCTCCTCATCTGCTGCAATTCTAAAAGGCGAGTTTTCAGCAAAAACGTACATTGTGCCAGCCTTCAAACTGTAACAATGCCTAATGACACCAACACCAACAACAAAATTAAAATTTTCTGTAGGCCGTACATTTTTAATGAAGACAGCATTATACACAATCGGGGCAAGGATATATACAATGTTAAGTCAAAAAGTACCTGCAATAACTTTAAAAACATTAATACAGTAAGGGTACAATGTTAGCTTTGCAAAAACCATGTCATTGGCATAAATCACTGTAAGCAGTAGCAGACAAGGACAGGTGACCTAATTGTTCTTCATCTGTGACACTTGTGTAGCCATTCTAGAAGTTCCAGTCCATTTATGTATGCAAAACACTTTCCATACTGTGCTGAGTTGACAATGGATCTGTACTCCTGATAGACCTTCAACCCACAAAATATGGATAAGAGCATCCTGCTCTTCTTTGGTGCATGTGAAAAGGGTAGTGTGCATGTTAACAATGGTAACACGTCATTGATTAAGCAGGCTAGTTTAGACTTGTTTAGCAGCTAATTACACAAAGCAAAGCTCCCAAAGGCACGGCCACTTAACTACTGCTATGGCCAACAGCACAAAGAAGGTAAAATATTATTGCAGACACTTTTTGACTTACCCAGGTACATTTTATCTCCACTTTTCTGGAATTTAAAAAGGGGGTTATTCACGGTCCAGACAATCATCACAATATTTGGCAAAATAAAACATATATTTTAAACCAGCTCATAGTCTTTCATTTGGCTTACAAGTCAAAATTTTAACACAAAGCTCCATGAGTACAAGTAGTAATTCAAGGCTGCTGTACTGGTCAACAGTCATTTTCTATCACGCTTTGGACAAAATGAAGTGTCATCATGTGGTCATTACTGAGACAGAGCTGTAAAATAAACCAGGTGCAACAACGGTCTGCAATTGATACTCTCACATCTTGCTCCAATCCACATTTTTATTGCAAAGTCTGATGATCAAGAAGTAAACTTACAAAGACAAAATTAAATATCTGCCAGCAGATTTCTTTAACAAAAAAAGCTGTGATCTCTATATTGTTGATTTTTGTAAGTTGGTTCTCTGCCTATTTCTCACTCTTGCTATGTCTTTAAAGACACAACTGTTCAAAACAATAATCTTTTATTTTCTAAACCAAGACGTACCATGAAATGGTTTAGGGAGCCACACGAACTGTTTAAAAATAAAGCCAAGCTGGAATTATTATCTATTTATCCAAGGAATTCATACAGTAGTTTTTTTTTTCTGTGTGGATTTAAAATATCTTTAGATAGTCTTAAATTTTAGTAGATAAAATTGCCCACATTCTCGGTCATAAAGGGTTAATTCAGTTAATTCTGCGTGGAGTTTACATGTTCTACCTGTGTCTGTGTAGTTTTCCTCCGGGTGCTCCAGTCTCCTCTCACAATCCAATGATATGCAGGTTTGGTGTACTGGTAATACTAAATTGGCCCTAGTGTGTGGTTGGGGTGTGTGTGTGTGTTCACCCTGCAATGAACTGGTACATGTGCAGGGTTTGTTCCTGCCTTGAGCCCTGTGCTAGCTGGGATAGGCTCCAGCACCTCCTTTGACCCTATTCAGGACTAAGCGGGTTAGAAAATAATAGTTAACCTAAACTGCATGTCTTTCAGATGAGAATTTATACTGTGGACCCAGAGGTACCCTGTGAGAATATTGAGATAGCATTCACACAATTCTTTAGTTGAATAACCACATAAAATGCGAAGTGGAAATCAAACAGAAGACTTTTACGTTGTAGTCTTTGATTTAGCCGGTCCAACGAATGCAACAGTTTCTGCTCTTCCATAGACAGAGAACCGAGGCCAAGGTGCAGTGCTCGGTGCCGCAGGAATGCGTATTTTTGTGACTGGATCGTTTCCATGGCAGCAAGAATGTCCTCATCCGCAACTGAGGTATCAGCCAGATTTTCTGCCAGCAAAAACTGAGCCGTACTCTCAGAAACTGTGAAAACAGCAAGAGAAAAAAAAAAGAATTTACCATAATAATTTGAGTATATCAACAATTGTGTGATAGTGGTCATGCTTTTACTTAAAAATATTGAAACAGCAAGTAGTTGACCATGTATTCAAAAAAGGGCTTTAAAATGGAAATGTATGAAATATAACTCAACAAAACAAAATCTTATTTACTGTTTTCTTCTCATACTACTTACCTACTATAGGATGTACTGTATTTCCAATTTAGGAAATGACTTTAAAAATAATAGTGCAAAGACAGATACGAAAGGCAAAAAAATAACTTTGCAAATTTCAGTATACTAAATTCCATTTTAACAGGTAGATTCTGGCTGAGACATGTAAAGTGTGGAGTTTTATGCTGTATGTTGTTTCATGTTGGAATGCAGTATATAAATACAGCTCTGTAGCTGAAGTTTGATGTAAGAAAATTGGCCAAAATATTTAATTATAGAATAACTTCAATAAAGTGTACATAATAAAAATTGACTGTAGAAATGCATCAGAAAAAAGATCCAGTTGTGTGCATTTTTGTTCCCCACACTTTAGTGGTTGGGTACAGAACAGCAATTGAATCCCATGAATGAAAGGGCATGTCCCACTCTGACAGGTTAGGGAAATGAAACCCCCTGTAGTCTTGAGGAGAGAAGACAACATAATGATCATCTTCATCCAGGTTTATACATTTTCAGAAGCTGAAATTAGTTATAGTAAATCACATACTCAAGGACGGGTGGCACGGTGGCGCAGTTGTAGCGCTGTTGCCTCGCAGTAAGGAGACCTGGGTTCACTTCCTGGGTCCCCCCTGTGTGGAGTTTGCATGTTCTCCCCGTGTCTGCGTGGGTTTCCTCCGGGTTCTCCAGTTTCCTCCCACAGTCCAAAGACATGCAGGTTAGGTACACTGGCGATCCTAAATTGTCCCTAGTGTGTGCATTGTGTGCGGGTATGCCCTGCGGTGGGCTGGCACCCTGCCCAGGATTTGTTCCTGCCTTGCGCCTTGTGCTGGCTGGGATTAGCTACAGCAGACCCCCGCAACCCTGTGTTAGGATATAGCGGTTTGGATGATGACTGACTGGCTGACTGACATACTCAAGGATTACTAGTAGAAATTAAGAGGAAGTACATTCAAGACGGAAGCCAGGAAGCACTTCTTCACAGAAATGATTGTGGGAATCATGAAGAAACTACTAAGCTAAGCAGTTGGAGAAGAGATCCTGATACTCAATGCTGAATGAGGTATCTCTACTGCTTAGTGACTGAAGCTACGAAATGGTCCTCATTCATCTGTATAGCTTCCTACATATTTGTTAAACAATGTATTAAATACGTGGAAAAAATCTTCTTACCAAAGGCAAAGAAAATTATGGAAACAAAACTCCTATCATCAAAAAAGAGTTAAAACATTTCAAAGAAAACTGAGAAATATTTTTGTAATCACAGACTATTGCATCATTTACTGACACAGTTTCCATACTTCCATCTATTCTATTTCTATTACAAGACTGAGGAGAGTAGGATTTTATCAAGACTGCATTAGCATCAAGTCTGATTCCCATCACTGGCACATTCACACACACACACACACACACACACACACACACACACACACACACACCGACACCTATTTACAGTGGATTCAGGAAGTATCTAGACACCTTCACTTTCTGCTCACAAAGCTGTAATTACTGCCAAAGTGGCTTCTACAAGGTTTTGAAATAAGGGTCTGAATACTTATATAACTTTTTTGATTTTTTCAATAAAACCTTCCTGAAAACATGCTTTCACTTTATCATTATGGGTTATTGAGTACAGACTGATCGACACAAATGGCAGATTTATCCATTTAAAATTAAACCTACAATGCAATAAAGTGCACAGAAAGTGAAATGTTCTGAATACTTTCCGAATACAATGTTTGCCTGAAATAAATAGCTTAGCATCTAAAAACAGATTTATCAATTTCAGTTATTTATCACTTACATCACAAATACACATTTTACCTTTTTCGGGGGAGACAGAATGCATGGGTTGAGCCGGATCATTAGCAGATGGAAAAGGAATTATTTGGAGTGTTTGTATAGAGCCCTAAAAAAATGAAAAACATCATATATATTATGCATTGAATTCTTTGTTTATTCTTCACTAATTTTCTGTTTAGCTTTATGGTTACCTTTATCATTAGAAATATTCTGATTTACTGCTATACACTCCTAAATATTTACTGTTGTATTATATTTCCTGTATTATTTTTGTGTTCAACACATCACATATTATTAGAGTGAAACTGTTATTATTGATTTACTACATTAAAAAACACCATGGCTAAAGTGTCACAGGTTCAAGCACCTATTGTCCCATTTCAATTCGCTCACCAACTTCTGCACATTCTCCCTGTGTCTACACGGGTCATTCTCCGAGTACTCAGGTTTTCTCCCACATCCAAAAGACATTCAGGTTAATTTCACTAGTTTCTCCAAACTGACCCTGTTTGACTGAGTGTGCCCTACACTATACAGGTACCCAGAGCAGCCTCCTGGCTTTGCTCTCCACAAGTTGGTAATAAACAAGGCAGGATATTACAATAGATGGACTGACATTAAATCTCATGTTAAATGTTTGTCCATTCATCTCCTCATTTTGTGAACATGATTTTCAATTCAGCCATCAGGAGCAAAGCAGATGGATGCCACCATCAGTCTACTGCAGAGCACTCTCATTATCATAATCACGTCTTTAGATAGAATGAAGCCACATAAATAGCTGTTACTGTATCAGAGCTATACTGTTGTATAAGGCTTATGTCATATTTTGGGCTTATTGTTGGATAGTCCAGGAGAGCCATTCAGGCTGCTGTGGCTGTTTTAGTTTTCTGACAAAATTAATACAATTTTTAGTATTCTAGGATGGATCAGTAGCCTTCAACTTATCTCCCTTATTTCTTTTTCAAACTGCATTTAAGTGCTACTCTGTGGTTAATGCACACACAATTGAAAATAGCGACAAGTTAACTGGTTAACTGTTGGGTAATATTATTTACATCTCATTATTGCTGGTTAAGAAAAAAGGAACAATTTAGAATCTATATGGATGCCATTTGTGGACCTCTTCATCCATGGTAACCTTCCCTAAATTCCTTAAGCAAACACTTGGTTTACCTATCTATCTATCTTAGATATGATTATAATTCATTAAAGTATAAGTTTCTGTTTATTTGTCTGGTTGCTATGTCTCTGTCATTCCAATAGATGATACATCACAAACATTAACACTGATTTTACAAATCCCATACCAAATGACATATAAAAGAGACTTATGCTTTGCGTGATGCACTGCAAATATTAAGGCTGAAGTCTATAGTGATTACTTAGATTTCAGCCCCTCTAAGACTAGTAGCCCTGGTAGTATATAAATATTATAACAAACAAACATCAACCTGCAAAACACACCTAAGAACTTTTGGCTTGAATAAGAGAGCTGCTGCAGTCAATCCCAGGCTTGTAGGTGGAAGTAAATGTAGTCAGATCTGCTCAGTTGTACCACAGGTTTACAATTAATCACACTGACATTCAAATTGAATTAAGTCCAACTTGTTGTGTCCACAAATTCAACATGTTAATTTAAGTTTGTTCGTTCCTAAATCCCCCTGATTAAGTCAACAGCATTCTAGGGTCAGAATGATTAATTCATTGGAATATTAGTACAGAGTGAATCATTCCTGTTTCTTAGGTAATAAACATTAATCAGTATGATGTAATGTATCTCACTAGGCAGGAACTTGGACAAATTCAGTCAGTATTCTAATGACTAGATAAAATTTAGTTTTAATTAATGTAATGTGCTCACTTTCCCACTATTTAATGGCCATCTAGTGAGTTTAGACAATAAAAAGTTATTTTGAGGCCTATTTTATTGTGGAGCATTTTTTCTTTGTCTATGTGAAAAACAAATCCTTAACTGAAGTTCAGCTGAGTAATGAATATTTTAGACTTTTTCCCTCAGCAGTTCATACCTACAACAGAAATGTTTCAACAGTTGTCAGTGCTTTGAGAGGGACTGGATCATAGGTATAGCAGTGACAGATTGAGCAGAATCTACCATCCAGTATGCAGTGTGTGTGTGTGTGGAGCTAGTGGGTAGCTGTAAGGACACATACTTGCAAAACAGGGCAGGACCATTCAGTGGACAACAGACAGGAAATATTGACTGCTGCAATGTTATTACAGACCACAGAGAAACCACCATGCAACTCTGTTCCTTGCAAATATTAAGTGCCATAAATAGACCATTAGCCTTAGTCTGTGTGACATTAACCTGCTCTCCAGAGTTACAGTGTAATGTCTCCCTATGGTACCTCAGCAAAACCTTGTCTGTTGTCAAGATGGAGTGCTCTGGGTGGCACAGTGGTGCCAATTTTATGTGTAAGATGATATCAGGTCCAAAATAGATGTTGTTTTTCCAGAGATCACTGTCAAAAGGAATACATTAATGTAATTACTAAACTTGACAAAAGATCCTAGATTATTACTACTGAGGGCACTATTACTGTTCAACGATATATCCACTAGGTGCTGAAACTTCCTGTCATCCACTTAAAGGATGCCTTTGAAAACTGGGTTGTTCAGCACAATAATGAGAGGCCATATAACTGTTTCTATCGCTTAGGGAAAGTCATCAAATACTACAACTTCTAAGTGGCCTACCATGCCCCTTATACTAAATTCAGTTGAACAACTATAGGGTTTACTGTAGTTGGCCTGAATTATGATTAGGAACACTGAAAAGGAATGACAACCCTCAGAAATGTATTCAGGCCCTCATCGAGTCAATGTAACATTGTGTTCAACAATGCTATTTGGTTAATGGTGGACATTCTGCTTGCTAGATAATTTTTTCAATTAGAAATTGAAAACTCAGAACTTTATATATGCAATCATTGTTTCATATAAATCACAGTTATCATTTGTGCTGGATTTGTGTGGTAATTTCAGAATTCTGCTATTGCATACACAGTATATACACGGTATATATGCATCCACACGTTCATTTGCTGAGCACATTAATTCATGGACAGATTAACCCTAAATTAGCAGCATCAGGTACAAAACAGAAACTTCTGCTAAACAGACATTCATCCCATTACATACATACAGTATTATTTAAAATTGTAACATGTTCTGGGACACACAGTGAATTGCAGAAAGAAAATGGACTAGCAGCTTTGTGGTTTAAAGGCCCAATGCCTTAGGTCCTAGTCCACTTTCAAGTTACTCTACTCTGTTCTTTTTTTAACAAATACTTTGCAAGATATCCATCATGATCTTTAATGTTTCTGCTGACAGTGAAAACATCGCATGGTGCTCTGTAAAACATCACCTTGACAGGTTATAGTCAAACTGCAGTCATCATTTATTTAAATCTGAGGTGCAATTCCAAGAAAGAAGATATTCCATGGTTAATAAAAGTGAAGAGATAAAATGACTCAGATCTTTAAGATACAAAAAAAAGATGATTATTCTGCTTTTGGTTTTAAAAAGTACCGGTAATTACATCACTGACAGCAATAAAAAGTGTTATTGGCAAAAATAAACAGTTTAGATTATAATAAGCTGTATAATGCAGCTGGGCTGCTTCTTTAAAAGTGATTTGTAAATATAAAGTTGGTGGAGGTTTTTGAATAAGAACTCTGTGGTATTAAATCATATGTGTTACGTCCATGTGATTTACTGTATTTTTAAACACACATAAGGGAATCCATATAAAAAGTGTCAAAAAAAGTCAAACAAATGTGATAAATATTTAAAAATGCTCAACGTGGTTCAGACTTTAGGAGCCTGGCAAACACATTCTGCTTTCAGATCAAAGTAAATTCAAAATTTGCTAAGAACACCTGCTTGCTAGATTTATACCAATAGCTGCTTTGAATTAGTGTGTGCAAAACATCCACTCAACCATTTTCTTAGCCTGCATTCTGCATTAAAGGGATGCAGGAAGCCTGGGTATGTTCTAGTGGCTTAAGCAAAAAGCAGCTAAGTTTTAAAGTCATTAATACATGTTGCATTCACAAGTTTAGGTCATGGGTAGAAACTAGAATATATAAAAAACCTATACAATCAAAGGAACAATTGTAACCACTACACATTGACCTTACCAGGACCTAAATTCATGTTCCTAGAGCTGGAAGGCTAGCCATGTATGGTACCACTGATTTTTCAACTACAAAAGACTTAAATGTAATATGTTTGGATCTGCAGTAAGCTGCAATTGTTGATACACAAACCTTCACTTTCATTATAGATCTGAATGACATTTACAAGTCTTTTTTTCCACTGCTCCGTCATTGTCTTTGCACAGTTTCAAAACTTAGAGACTGCCAATAGTCCACAAATACTCTTTACATCTTCATCATGGTTACAAATTTTAGGAATAAGATTTTTATAAGCATGTTAAACTATCTCTTCAAAACAAAGTGGTGCACTCAGCAGACTATGAGGGTCATGAAATAGAGCATCTCTGTGGGAAATTCAGAAAGACAGTGGAGATAGTTACTTCCTCGAGATAATTTTTCATAAACAACTAAATGTGAGCAAGGGCCAGAATGCTGATTTCTGAAATGAAGCATCATTGCCTCCACTATTCCAAGAAAACATTTCATAATTGGGAATGAAACTTGAATATATCACTAAGACCCACAGTCTTAACATCAACTGAAACGGTATAAGCATAATTCTTCAGAACTGGCAGTCCAAAGGAGTACCGACAAGATCAGGGGCCTCATGTATAACGGCGTGCGTAGAACTCACAATATAACATGGCGTAAGCACAAAAGCGGGAACGTGTGTACGCACAGAAAAATCCAGATGCAGGAATCTGTACGTATGCAAACTTCCACGTTCTTCCGCTACATAAATCCCGATCAGCATGAAAAGTAACACACGTGCACGCGCCTTCTGTCCCGCCCCAACTCCTCCCAGAATTACACCTCTTTGAATATGCAAATTAATATAAATAGCCCTTAAGCTCAGCCTTCTGTGAAAAGACAATGGAAAAGGAACAGGGGAAAATATAAGAATTTCAGCGAATACCAAGTGGAGGCAAAGGAAAAACGTACTATTTGTTGGTTTAAACAGTGGTATAATCAACAAAAGGAAGTTGATCGAGTGACAGAGTGTTGGAGAAACTCGAAAGCTCAAGTTCACAAAGTCACACAGTGCCCAAAATAAAAAAGAAGTCACATATCAAAGTCGCCATGAAAAGGAGAGTCGTAGCCCATCGTCTGAGTGTCATATGAAACCTTATTAGGGTACAGACAAAAAAAAATAGGCACACAGTGGGGAAAAAAGCACGAAATGTTAACTTTAATCTCGAAATTTCCACTTTAATCACGTAGTTTATTTTGCCATTAAAGTAGAACATCATAAACTTCATCTTAAAATCGTTTAATTTACTAGTTTCTCAAATCCCATTGTAACTAAAGTAGCACGTTAAATGCTTTGTTCTGTATTTGATCTTCTATGTGCTCTGTGTGTGTGAATCACTACCTGCTTCTTAAACGGGCTTTCTCTTTCTCCAACAGGACACAAAATCCATTACATTCGTGATATTACAGCTCTCTGAATAATTAAAATACTGAGATGTATACGTGATATCTTTTTCATGATGACAGGAATGAAAGCATGTTATTAAACATGGGAACACGGTGGCGCAGTGATTGGTCGTGTCTCACGCAAGAGGCTTGCTGCGCCATGCGCAACCTTTGATGAAATAATTTATTACAGAAGTACTGTCTCTTTCAAATGTACTAACCTCCAATTCCTGTCCTTACTTTTCTTTCTCCAAATACCCAATCGCCACACAATCAGCTCTGTAATAGACGTGAAGCAATTTGTAAGCTTAGAACGCCGATTCTTCAAAACTTTCAAGGAACATTGAAATATCTTCGTAGTACATGTTTAATTATTCTATCCGTCTATCCTTCCAGTGTCGCGTCAGCACCAGCAAGAATACAACGTAAGGCAGGAACAATCCCTGAACTAGCTAGTGCTGCGGCACCGTGTCCTCACATGTTTAATTACTAACAATACAGATTATTTAAATGAAGTTAAAGTTTTATCTGTATAACATAATCAACATATTTTGCTGCATTTCATCTTAAAAATGATATCGTCATCATATGTAAATACGCGCTTTATAAAGTGGCGCAGGTTGTGCAATATTATAATTGTAGTGCATGTTTACAGTGGGGTAATTGTATAAGTACAAACAGTTCTACAAGGAGCACTTAATGGACTGATTGAGTGCGTTTATAGTTCTTGGGATGAAACTTTTTCTAAACCACGAAATCCGTACAGGAAAGGCTTTGAAGCGTTTTGCTGTGGCTGAGGCAGCGTCTGCTTCATGCTGTATACTGATAATTCTCTTTCCAATCAGCTGCTGCTGTGATTCCCCACTCAGATACAGTGATATAAATACTCCAAGTGGTGCAGTGAGAGTAATACGGAAAAAGATGATCTGCTGTGGCAACCCTTAACGGGAGCAGCTGAAAGAAAAAGAAGATGCAATGAGAGTAACAATGCTAAAGCAGTTATGGTATTTGGAATACTATGTCTATTCCCTGGACCATTATATTGCTGCAGGTTAATTACAATCAGATGCATTACACTAATAAACAATATGCAGTTAGTTTCAGTGTACTCATAAAGCCGCGTCAGGAATGTGGATCTAAGAAAGAAAGGGTGACCACACAGGAACAGTAGCACTGCTTTGACGCTGGGTGCTGCCAGTCTGCAAAACCGAGCAGAGAAATTGCGTACGCCAGGGTATGAGGTACCGTGGAAATGTGCGTGGCTTTACGCCAAGTTTAGGTTTTATACATTGCGATTTGAGCGTGGAAATGTTCCTACGCAACATTTCTGTGCGTACGCACCGTTATACATGAGGCCCCAGGTGTTTATAATGGTGAGGGTGAAAATGTTATTTTTGGAGTTTATGTAAATTAACTAGGGAACTTTGGCAAGCTATTGACCATCCTTTTTTTGCTCTGTGACTGCTCTACTAAACTGTGAACTCTAATGAGGTGCCACCCCCATCCTATGTTCCAAATAGCACCTGTTGCCCAACTTTTTGGCTTCTCCCATGGGATACACTGTGCCAATGATGAAGATGCCAAGTCAGCTACAGGGACAGCGGGTGCACAAACAAAATATTTTATTTGAGTGTCATGGAAAAGCTTTGTGAAAGTTGTAACAGATGTATTAATGGTCATGGGGATTATATTGAAAAATAAAACTTATTTGGTTTTATGGGTTTTTCGCTTAACAAGTCAGGCCTAGAACCTTTTGATCACGCCTCTTACACATTTTGGGAATACTTGAACGTGCTTTCAGAGTTGTATTAGTGATATTCTGGGCACCACTCAGTGAACTGTCTCCCAGCACTTAGTCTGAATGCCATAAGGATCATGTGTAACCAATATATTCATAGATCATTCACCAAAAATATTTTGAGTACATGAGTGTTGAGATAAAACTTTCAAATTCTGAATTTATAATGCAGTGTATAAGGCTTAGTACTTATTTTGAAAGAATCATCAGTGAGGGCACTTTAAATCTTCTTACTTGTCTTTATCTTCTAAAGGCAGTTAGGACATCACAGAGGGTTAACATGAGGAACATTGCTAATTTGTATTTTTTTTCTTGATATTCATTTGTGTATTTTATTTGAAGAAAAACAGAACACCTTTCCCACAGGTAGAGGTGGAGTGTATAAAATATTCTAACAATATTATGTGTAGCATCTCAACCCTCAGATGGATAAGATGGATGGTTTCTTTTTATGCTTTCCTACTACCCTAAATAACTAAAATTGGTACTCTTAATATTAATGGTAAAATTGAGCAAGTCTATAGTTATATATCTATACTACATTATCTTTTAAATGGAGCTTTTAGACAAAATAATCTCTGTCCACACTAGCATTTTCACATTGTATATGAAAGTACATACTAAAATAACATATGATGTAATTGTCTCCCTACACTTAAACCATGCATAATCTATCTTTGGCATGATTTGAAGTCTATTTTGCAGCCATCAAATGATTACTGAGTCAGTTCGAATTTCAGCTTCATCAGTAGTTGTTTCATGTGCACTATGAGAGTTTTTACGATGTCTGACTGCATCTCTTTATTGGGTTGTCACACGACTGGAAGAATTTGCCATTTCAGAAATTTCAATCAGATGTCATCTGAGCCATCTCACAAGCTGATGTTCTGATGTTGGCATCAAATTTCCTGAAATACATTGTGCAGTGAACATAATGAGTGTGGATTGTACATGTACAGTCTTAGCACCTATGTTGTGGCATTTCAATTGGATCGAATGTGCCTTTGCAGTTTAAGCAAATATATGACTAGTGACTATCATGCAGTGTCAGTAGTCGAGCACAATTTTTAAAAAGCGCACAAAATGCAATTTAGATGCATATAGGTAAACAGCACAACTAGGGCAATGGAAAATGACTCTTTTATGCATATGAATATTTTATGAATATATTTTTCTTCCATGAAAGATGACTAATTAGGGCATGAGCCATTGTAATACTTAGGATCCAGTCAGGTAAGAGTCATGTAATATGCAACCAAGAAGAGCACAATTTCCGCCCGTCTTCACTGAAATGCCATGCCGGTGTTTTCAAACGTCTTCAGCTCTTGACAGCATTTTCAGAACAAAAGCATTCCTTTCCATTTGTTGAAAACACTGATGTAGTGTGGACAAAAGGCAAAAATGGAGACAAATGTCTGTATTTTTAAACAAGAACACAGCAGTTTAGTTGGGGCCAAAGAGGAAGTACTTTTGACTGGCTTATCTTCAAGACACAGTGGTTCTACGTAGTGTAGAACATGCATATCACAGATGTTGGGGGAATCAATGTTTTCTTAAGATACAGTTTCACACAAAGCTCTGGTGTAGTGATTGCTTCTATTTTAGTTGTTCTGTCAGGTCTCTGTGTTTGTCACTAAAGTGGTTAAAGGTTAGGGGCTTATGATGCAGTCACTTCTTATCAGATATGTGGAGAAATACAAGTTTCTGCGTCAGAAAGTCCACGTAAACACCCTACAAACTCAAAATTAGACAGTTTGGAGAAAACAAAGCTACCCATATTCTCAAAGTTGTGACCTTTCACCTAGGTCAATTGTATGAAATAAAGCATATAACCTTGCCAGCCAGAAATGCCATTTGTCGAATGGACTGCATTTGGCGCAAAGTGATACATACTTAAAATGTTTATTTTGCTCTTTATTTCCACAAAAAGTTGAAATGTATCTTTAATTAAGAGACAAGTCAACAGCAACATGTTTCTCAGAATAGCATGAACACATTGAATTGGGAAGGTGAAACGTCACAACTAGGAGTCAGAATAATCCAACAGCAAATGAACATAGTATTATAGTAATGTGCTGGCATTTTAACTTTAATGAATGTTTGCTCACTGTCAATCAGTAGGCTATGGGTGGAGTGGACTTTTTTTATATGGCTTAGTCACAAATTTAGAGACTGTAATTCACACAACTGGTTTGTTTCAGGGAGGTCATTGTAATTGTGGTGAAAGTTAGGTACCAGGCGGTAACAAAGCTGAACCTTACCCCCAATCTGCAAGTAAGTGTGTGATCATGGAGGAGCATGAGCTTTGGGAGAGAGGATAACGAGCATGAAAGGTTTTATAAATTGGACTGCAAAAATTACACTTGGAAATAGGTGCAAAGTGGTTGTCCTCCTCACCAAATTCAATTGTTTTATACTGTACTTTCAGCCATCTCAAGTCATTCTTCAACTGTAATTATTGCATTGATACTATCTAGTTAGAACTACTCTTCGCAAATTGAACTTTTTATCTCATGACTCATGTATTAAGAAATAATTTATATATTTTTTAAACTTGGTGGTAAAAGACTGTCAATGGTTTATCTTTCTTGATACAACAGTGGGATATTGCAAATGCACAGGTTTTTCAGTTTTGCAATCAGTCCACTGTGAGTGACCTGAAGATTATAAATGACTTAATGAAAGCTGTTGAAGAAAAGATGGTATATCTTAGACATTAATTATTTTCCGAACGCGAGGGATTAGAAAGTTTGAAAACAGAAAAGACAACTTCGGCACAACTGACAGATCATGAAGTACAAGGGCTGCTGGTAAGATTTTGCTTTTAAGTGGAGACCGAATATGACACTCCTACAAGGCATTGTTTTGCACTAGAAATAAAATAAGCCCAAAATAGAGTACATATTGTCTTCTGCACATTTTGCCTAGCCATTAATTTTTTGTGAGAGATGCAGACTTTTAACTGCTTTTTTTCCCAAATGAATTGACTTAGGAAAACAATGGTAATTTGATCTCTTTTCAGATCTGCCACAGATTCCACAAGACGAGAGAAACTTTGCTTTAAAATAAATAATATCACTCATTACAGCATAATAACTTAAATCATGGTACAGGCGGTTCATCAGTTTAATTATACAAGATGTTCTGGGATTTGTTTGGACATGGAATATTGTCTGTTCTACATGTGTGCTTCGATCAGGGGTGTTTAATCAAAGTCATAAAAGAGCAGTGTCAAAGTAATAGAAGCTGTGTTTTATTAAGAACTGGACACCATACCTCTAAGAGAAGTATTGAGTTATGTCATTTGTACCAATCATGGAAAATGCATGCCAAATATGTTCATGTATGACAAAAAATGTTAAAAAAAGATATTTTTGAAGCTTGCAAACTTTTTGTATGTTGGTCTGAAAATGAAATAATGCACCAATATTTATGGCATGGAAAGGGCAGCTTTGGTTCCCCGTGTTGAGAAAGAAGCAGATGTAGGTAGCACTTCATATAAAGTACCAAGAGTTATTAGGCAGAGTTGCTTCCTTTCTGGGATGTTGTATTTCCTGCTCATTAAACCCCTACTGATAAAGCTAAGGAAGATGGTGTGAGGGCTATCTTTCCCTCAATATGCACAGCCTACAAGGATCTTGACCTAGAAGAAAGAGGTGGATTATGCATTGCGGTTTGACAAGGAAGACCTCCAAAGGGTTTCCACAGCTAGAGTAAACTGGAACAAGATCTCAGTAGCACTGTTGCAGGTGTGGAAATGTTAAAAAATCTGCCACTGGCCGGCCTACAATGGTCAAGAGGAGGTATTAAGTACTTAGGGATGAATTTGGATGATGTAAACAGACAGAAAAAGTGGAACATTGGTAATAAAAGGCACAAAAATCATTTGAATCACTGAACCTATTTACTTCTCCAGCTGCATTATGGGTTATACTCTCCTTATTACTTTACAGCATGAAATGGTCATGTCCCGAACCTCCTCAGAACATAATATTTGAGGTAGAGCAGGAACTTATATTTTTTAAATAGAAAACTTTGGTTAAATCAGAACCTCCTGTACCTTCCATATGATAGAACACAGTAAGAAGCTTTAAAAAAGTGTGTACAGTTCATAATCATATGCCACTGATATGAAAGACTTGGGCCAGTATTTTTCTATTTTTCAGATTTTTTTTTAGATTTGTTTGTTTTTTCATTCTGTTTTAATTTTGTTTTAGTTTTTTTCACCATTTTCCATCTTTTATTTTTATTTAATTTTTTGTTTTATCTTCAAGTTTTTTTTTAGTTTCAGTCAACAGAAAATACCCATATGGACAACGATTTGCAAGTCTAATAACAGTTTTCTTTAGAATTGTCAAACTGTATATCATTCATGTTGTTCCTGTATGTACAATTTTACTATGTGTGACAAAACCCAATTTTTTCATGATAATGTAACAGTTCAAGGCTTCCAGTATAATCAAAAATTGCAACAATCAATCAGGTAGTATGCACTGACATCACTTTTCTTAACCTTCAATATGATTAAGCCAATGATTATTTAATTTCAAAAGCATTTTCATTTTTATTTATCTGATACCATTTCCGAGCAGTGATATCACTGCACACATACTGTATACTGTTCTAGGTTGAATTTATTTTGGATATTTGCTGATGCTGACTATGTCATCTACCCATTTCCAAATTTTAAAAGTACATATTTTCTCAGGGAATTCTTAGGTTACTTTTCAAAGTACTGCTGAAATCACTACTTGTACTGTGTTAATAACAGTAAGATCAGAAATTTAGATGAAAGATTTTGCATGTACATTGATCAACCACTACATTAAAACCGCCTGCCTAATATTGTGTAGGTCCTTCTTGAGCTACCAAAATAGCTCTGACCCAATGAAGCATGGATTTCACCAGACCGGATGTTCTGTGGTATCTGGCACCAAGACGTTAGCAGCAGATCCCTCTAGTTCTGAAAGTTTTGAGGTAGGGCCTTCATGAATCAGACTTGTTTTTCCAGGGCTACCCACAGATCTTCAGAATTTGGAGGCCAATTCAACACCTTGAATGCTGTGTCACATTTCATAAACCATTCCTGAACATTTTTTGTAGTTTGGCAGCATGCATTATTAGGGAATACTAATGGCATAAAGGGCTGTATGTGGTCTGCAACAATCTTTAAGTAGGTGATATGTGTCAAAGTAGCATCCAGATGAAAGCCAGGACCTAAGGTATCCCAGAAGAACACTGCCCAGAGCATCACAATGCCTCAGCAGCTTGCTTTCTTCCCATAATGCTACCTGCTGCCATCTCTTCCCCAAGTACATGACATACCTGCCCCTGGCCATCCACATGATCTAGAAAAAAACATGATTCATTAAACCATGCCACCTTTGTCTATTGCTCCATGGTCCAGTTCTGACATTAATGTGCCCATTGTAGACGCTTCAGCAGTGGACAGGGGTCAGCGCAGGCACTCTGACTGGTCAGCAAGCTGTGATGCACTGTATACTCAGATGCCTTTCTCTAATGGGTCTCATTATATTTTTCAGCAATGTGTGCTACTGTAGTTCTTCTGTGGTATCAGACAAAGCGGGCTAGCATTCATGTCCCTCACACGTTAATGAGCCTTGGACACCCATGACCCTGTTGCCAGTTCACCAGTTGTCCTTCCTTGTATTAACCACTGCATATTTGTAATACCCCATAAGACTTGCCATTTTGGAGATGCTCTGACCCAGTCATCAAGCTACCACTATTTGGCCCCTGTCAATGTCACTCTGATCCTTATGCTTGCCCATTTTCCTGCATTCCAACATATCACCTTCAAGAACTGACTGTTTACTTGCTGTGTAATATATTCCACACCTTGACAGGTGCCATTGTAACAAGATATTCAATGTTATTTATTTTACCTGCCAGTGGTTTTGATGTTGTGGCTGATTGGTGTATTTCTACAAGCATATTTACATCAAATACTGAATATCTGTTATAGCAGCATGCGGAACCTGGTAGCATTCTGTGAGCTTAAACTGGGTGAATGTAATGTAACAACAATACATGTAGGAATAAACATATTTTGGCCTCTATGCAGTTATGCACATTCAGTCCACATACACATGAGAAGAACATGCAAACTCTATACAGACCTTCACCATGATAGCAATCAAACCTGAGCTCATGGCATTATGTTACAAGACCATTAATTGTGCATCACTGCTCTACCGGTGTTAAAACATCAGTACTAAATAACCTGATTAAAACTAAATGTAAAACATGTACCATTGGCTTGGTTGATAGAAACTGAATGCTACATGTTTGTGTTTGGACGAATTAAGTGGATAGGACTGGCGAGTTTTGTTGGGCTGAATGGCCTGTTCTTGTCTAGATTGTTCCAATGTTGTAATATACTAATATTTAAATTGTCACTGCAATGATACTACCAGCAAGCAAGCAATATTTTTGCAAAATAAGGTGATTAATATCTTTTATCAAATGGCATGAATAACCATCATTATCTAGCTGCTGCACTCCACACTGTAAGAAATTAACGGATCTGCTTTATTCTATTAAATTTATGTTGATTTGTAATAATAATAAAGAAAATAATAATGAATTTAAGATATCAAAATCTGACTTCAAAACTTAACTTTTGTTTGGCAAATACTAGAGCTTATTAGAAAATACAGCAACAAGTTTTCATAAATTGAAAGCGCAGGTCATTAATGATGGTTGCTGAACTACCTACCTCCTTTGGCATACAAAGATAACAGCACTGTTTTTTCCCAGCTTGAATATTGATAAAATTTGAAGCTGGGGTGGCCTCTTGAGATTGACAAATCCAGAAAAGGAACAGATTGCATGTTTTAACACCTTCCCCTTGAAGTTTGGGGACTAATTGAAATCCATGGAAATCACTGGTAAATGATAAGGCTTCTATATTTGCCCTCAGTTCAGACCAAGAGCTAAAAATGACCAATGAAATCCCAAAATTCTTTTCGAAACAAAAATTACGACCACAGGGTTTTAATAAATTTATGCACAAATATCAAAACCTACAGCTTTTCAATTTGATTGAGCTTTTTTTAATGGATAGTAGTTTTTTTTCTTTTTGTCAATCTTCCACATTTTAAACACTTGCCTTTGATGCTACACAGAAAAAAGATTTTCTTAATTTTGTGTCAAAGGACCTACTGTATGTGAAATCATCCAGATAGCGCTTACTGAATCTATGTTTTTTCACTCTGTTTCAAAATTATTAAAAGTTTTAATAGGTTTGCCAATTTGGTTTCGGGCCAAGAAGGTGAACAAGTAGAATGTATGGAAGAAAAAAAGAGCTTGACTTAGTTAAAATGTTTTTTTTTTGGTAAAAGTGAGAGCAGTACTACATTATAAATTTTATAAATGACTTTCATCCTGCAAACTCTTGGTTCAGAAATAAAACTGTTTGTGGAAATCAGTAATGAGGAACTAATTTTTGTTTGTAGTTTCAAGAAGTGTTTTTGCCAATTGTATTTCTGATTTTCAAATCCAAGTGGCTAACTCTATCTTTCCGATAAAGCTGGGAGGCATACAACATTGTTACATTTTTCTCCTGGCACTTACTGAGTGTGTGCACATGTTATATGTTTCTTTGAATAACAAAAAATGAAGAAAATAAAACTTATTTTTAGCATGATTAATTTGATTTTTTTACCATAAAAAATGGAAGTGTAATCTAATCATTAGACCAATGAAAACAGATGGAGTCGTTTATAAATTTAGGAGACAATAAGATGAAAATTTATTATCAGACTAGGAGAGTTGTAAAATTGAAGATTATATATGAAAGGCAAAGATTGTTAAATATTTTAATCATTACTGGATAAAAGATGGAGAGCTAAATTATTAGACAAAATTTTTTCTTTAATGATTCAACGGAAAGATATACAGCTGCAACTCTCAAGCTTGATTAAGTTTAAATAAACAAATAAATTAAAGTTTACATTTTCCCAGGGGACTGCTGGTTTGAATTGAAGGGAAAATCTAGATAAGAACTCTGCTACTAAAAAGCGGTAATAGAACACAAACTCTCTCAGAAAACAAAACATGGTGAAGGTCACCCAAGAAATTTATTAAAAAAAAAATTAAAGTGGATTATTTAAATATTCTTAAAATGCAAGATCTTGGCTACCCATGGATCTACCTTGAGACAACTTTCTGATCCTCAATGACAGATAGATAGATAGATAGATAGATAGATAGATAGATAGATAGATAGATAGATAGATAGATAGATAGATAGATAGATAGATAGATAGATAGATAGATAGATAGATAGATAGAAAACTTTATTGATCCCAAGGGAAATTCAAGTCAGTCAATTTAAAAGGTTCATAGAAAAGTATAACCCCAATTCCTAACATAATATGTTTCCTGTGCCAATGAAGAACAATATAAAGGGGACTACCTGTCCTGTAAGAGCAGGCTTCCTTGTTGCAGACCCTGTGGCTTGTTTCCTTTGTTCTAGAAGTGTCCTGTGTTTTGTTCCATAACCCTCCGCAATGGGCTTCCTTTTGTTTACATTTATATTTGCAGACCCTTCATTGTATGTACAAGCAAAGGAAAGATATTATAAAAAGGAATTCAACTATTTCACAAGTTTAAACAGCAAGTCAATAATTCACTCATTTTACAAAAACAACAAAGAAACAAAATTTTGTATTTAGATGTTACTTAGATTTGTCAAAAAAGAATACAGACAAACTCTTCAAAGGTACATTCATACTACCTGATAAAAAATGCAAACATTTATATTAAAACAATTTGTTTCCTCAAACCTTTATAAAAAGTAAAGTGATTAATGAAAGGTTTCAAGTAAATAAATTAACTTTACCATTCATCACAGGGCTATAAATTCCACCCACTCCTGACACTGATTTGACACCACTCATCAAGCTCCCACCATCAATGGTAACATGGGACAATGTTGCTCGAGGTGGACTAGACACACTTCCATTGCAAGAAGCAAAGTTGCGAGACTCTCCAGCTGGAAAAAAATGCAATGTGTTAAGATGGCATAGAGGTTATCACTGATGCATTAAAAAGTATGGCTTTCAGCTGTGACTCTGCTCTGGAGCTCTGTAAATGGTCTGCTTGTTTCCTTTTGTTAGAGTGGATTGTCTACTGGCTGGCAATGCTCCTTATTCTGTGCTCTTAGGTAGCAATAGATAGATCAGCGACCAAATATGTATGTAGGTAAAGATACCAGTTGCCTAACTGGGCCCTGACGTAGATGAAAGATGCTGGTATTGCCATATGCAAGGTACTAGAAATCCCCAAACCTTATTTTCTACGATTCAAAAAGGCTTACATAAGGGCTTCTGGCCCAGCACCTAGAAGTTTCTTGTCAATAAAGCATGGATTAATCTGGAAAAAACAGGAAATAAAAAAACAAAAAAAAACATCTGGTGCAAACAGTCTACCCGGTGAATAATTAAATCAAACAGTGAGACAGGCATCCCAGGTAACACTGTTACCTTAACAAGAATACCAAGACAAAAAAACTGAACTGACTTCAAAGCTTTCATAAGTAATTATTATGAACACAAAAATAACACATTCTCTCTCATAGACAACTCCAGGAGTGACATCTGAATCACGCTGCTCTTAAGCTGTAAAGCATCAAAACTAACTACAGAGCCACAGCAATTAAATTAAAACAAAATTACATAAAATTTACCTAATTTTTAAAACGATTTCAGTCTCTTACAGGCTGCATTTTGCATTGGCAAGTTCATAGCAAGTTCACAGCATTTTGCATTGGCAAGTTCACTGTGTCCCTATGTAAGGGAACTGTGGGCACTGACAAAGGCAACAACTGACACATCTTAATTCAGAAAAGGAAAAAAAAAAACAGTTGTGCTCAAGATTCTTTGTCTCATAAAGAAATTACAAAAAATATTTCCAAAGGTCAAACCATTGAATTTTTAACATAAATGGGATGATTTCAATAGTGTAATTCCGGGTGTATTGTAAAGTTCTATAACCACAACCTACAGACATTTGTAACACAATGTCAGGGTAATATTGCACTTACTGGAGTGACTTGAGTAAAAATACAGTTCAAGACAAGAAGGGTGAAATAGGAGGTCACATTATGCATGAAACCTCAAGTAAATAAGCAGAAAAGAAAATCCTTAGGTAGCTTTAAGTTAAATCAAGATAGCTCTCAGATTGAGCTATTAGATATTTAATCCAACAAAAGGGTAAAAATGAAGAGGATGGTAGATAACCCATGCTCCATCTGTAAAGGGATAAAAGAGACTTCATTTTTAATGAAGCAGGACAGCAGATCTTCTTTGAAAGTTGAAGTATCATTAAAACATTAAGAGAATGGGCTGTTTAATATCAAAAACCTTTTACAATGTCCAAAGTTAAAATAAACGCATGTTGAAATAAGACATGTTTCTATACTTAAATTAATTGGTTCCCGACTGAAAAATCAAATCTCTCAAATGAATCAAAAATGTCTGGGTCAATGCACTGTGTTATGCACATTAATATTTTTAAAAGGTTGTAACTGTTGCAAAATAAGTAGCTGAGTATATAAGATCATTTTAAATTTCTGTGTGAAAATATTTGCAGTTTCCTCCATTACAAGGTCAATCACAGGTCATTATAAGGAACTTTATCACAACAGCTCTCTTACATCAATGATGGGACGGATTGTGCCTCGAGGGTTGCACTCTTGGAAGTGCTTAACTACTGTGCTAGCAATAAAAACTATAATTCTTGAAGAACCATTAACTACTCTGGGCAATGGGGTGTGACAGCACTTTGTATTGGCCGTATTTGAACTGTTTTTCACTTAAGCATCACTACATACTATTTCTTTCTTTAAAGATTACAATTTCATTGGAATTAAAGTTAAACACAATTTTGTTTGGCTACAGGTTCATGCATAAGAAAGGTCAAATGAAATTCCACCAATTTTGTGTTATATTCATGGATGTTAAGAAAATGCAGCAGTAGAAGTTAATGATTAATAAATATCCTTTTTGCTTTGATTGCTGATTCCCATCTAGGAAAAGTAGTTAAGTGTGGCCATGGAGATTTTCATCACAGGCTTGGGTTTCCTTTTACACACGAATGACTGTCAGGGTGGGGTTTAGTGACTACATATTATTCTGGTGTGAGTAAAGATGTTCTTGTGAGTTTCCAGTGACAGATGGGAGATACACTAATTCAGAATCAAGAAAAGACTCATGTGACTTTCAAGAGTCTTGGATAAAGCAGGTGATGAAAAAAAACAGAGAAGTGGGTAAATAAATAGATACATGAATAATTAGACCACTTAACTTGCATAAAAATCATAATAAAAGTGCACGTAATATTCTCATAACTGCTTCATTAGATGCAAGGTTGTGAGAAGACAGAGGAACAGAGCCTATCCTGGCAGCATTAGACACACTGCAAAGAAAAAACCCAAAGTGGTGAGTTGATCCCTGAGGCCGTTACCCACTCTCCCACTCAAAATAGGCCAATTCAGCATTTCTATTAACTGTCTGAAATGAGTTATATTCACACACAATAACAGTTTCAGTCAAGGATGTGTACAGAGGAGTGGCTACAGTGGCTCAAGCCATTGACCCTTTCCTTTGTTTGAACCTAGAAGTAATTCATTGCTTCCATGCATTAGTGCATAGCTCCATTTCACTGTAAGAAACAGAGAAAAAGCAGCAATACAGAATGTGCCTTGTTAATCTAGTGATGTCACTACAAATATAAATACTGGTAAAGTACTTGCTGACACAGGATGCCTACAGTGTCACTTCCACTTCCCATTTATTTGATTCATCACCATTTTAGATTTGATGTAAAAACTGAAGTCCTAACTAAAACCATTGTAGAGGTATTTAAGGATGCTCTATTTAAAAATGTACAACTATTATCAAAAGTCCATTTTCTAACCCAATCGTCTATTTCAAGTTTACTAGCAGTTCATCGAGAGAGACGTGAAGAGAGCAAATGAAATGAACATCTTCTTTAACAGGTTTGACCACCCTAACCCACTCTCACCTCAGATTACTGCACTCTCTACACATCCTTCTGCTGATACCAACATAGGAGAGACATCCCCACCCACAATTACAGCAGCGCAAGTGAGCAGAGAGCTGAGGAAACTTCGTGCCAGCAAAGCAGCAGGTCCAGATGGAGTATCGCCACGACTGCTGAAGGTCTGTGCATCAGAGCTGGGGGGTCCTCTACAGCGCATCTTCAACCTGAGCCTGGAACAGGGGAAAGTCCCGAGGCTTTGGAAAACATCTTGCATCACCCCAGTCCCAAAGGTATCACATCCTGGTGAGCTGAATGACTTCCGGCCTGTCGCTCTAACATCACATGTGATGAAGACCATGGAGCGGCTGCTGCTTCACCACCTGAGGCCACAGGTCCAACACGCCCTCGACCCTCTGCAGTTCGCATACCAGGAGAAGGTGGGAGCGGAAGATGCCATCATCTATATGCTACATCGATCCCTCTCCCACTTGGACAGAGGCAGTGGTGCTGTAAGAATTATGTTTCTAGACTTCTCTAGCGCCTTCAACACCATCCAACCTCTGCTCCTTAGGGACAAGCTGACAGAGATGGGAGTAGAGTCATACCTGGTGGCATGGATCGTGGACTATCTTACAAACAGACCTCAGTATGTGCGTCTCGGGAATTGCAGATCTGACATTGTGGTCAGCAACACAGGAGCGCCGCAGGGGACTGTACTTTCTCCGGTCCTGTTCAGCCTATATACATCGGACTTCCAATATAACTCAGAGTCCTGCCACGTGCAAAAGTTTGCTGACGACACTGCTATCGTGGGCTGCATCAGGAGTGGGCAGGAGGAGGAGTATAGATACCTCATCAAGGACTTTGTTAAATGGTGCGACTTAAACCACCTACACCTGAACACCAGCAAAACCAAGGAACTGGTGGTGGATTTTAGGAGACACAGGCCCCTCATGGACCCCGTGATCATCAGAGGTGACTGTGTGCAGAGGGTGCAGACCTATAAATACCTGGGAGTGCAGCTGGATAATAAATTAGACTGGACTGCCAATACTGATTCTCTGTGCAAGAAAGGACAGAGCCACCTGTACTTCCTTAGAAGACTGGCATCCTTCAACATCTGCAGTAAGATGCTGCAGATGTTCTATCAGATGGTTGTGGCGAGTGCCCTCTTCTACGCAGTGGTGTGCTGGGGAGGCAGCATTAAGAAGAAGGATGCCTCACGCCTGGACAAACTGGTGAGGAAGGCAGGCTCTATTGTTGGCATAGAGCTGGACGGTCTGACATCCGTAGCAGAGCAACGGGCACTCAGCAGGCTCCTATCAATTATGGAGAATCCACTACATCCATTAAACAGTGTCATCTCCAGACAGAGGAGCAGTTTCAGTGACAGACTGCTGTCACTGTCCTGCTCCACTGACAGACTGAGAAGATCATTCCTCCCCCAAACTATGCGACTCTTCAATTCCACCAGAGGGGGTAAACGTTGAACATTATTCAAGTTATTGTCTGTTTTTTTTATCTGCATTTTTTATTACTCTTTAATTTAATATTTTTGCTGCTGGAATATGTGAATTTCCCCCTGGGATTAATAAAGTATCTATCTATCTATCTATAGCCTGTCCTGGTAACACTTCACACAAGGTGGGACAAACTACACTAACAAACATGCTGTAATTATGAAATACTAAAAAAGTTTATTGAGGAAGTGATGATAAACCTGAGCTAAAACAAATACATTAATCAGGTTTCATAAATAAATGTATTAAAAAAAAACTCTGCAAAGAGCCACAGCAATGGAAGAAAAAACTAATAACCAAATGTGTAATAAAAATTAAAGATAATTTAGGTATTCTTGTAATACAGGTATTCAGGGTTGTAGGGGATCAGTACTGACATACTTAGTAATGTTATAATACCAAACCATCAGGAAAATTAAATATTAGCTGCTTTTACATTTTATAGTTAGACTAATAATTGCAATAGTTTTGAGAAACCATGATGTAGTGCAACTCAAAATCATATGTTAGAAATTTGCTATGGTGAAATGGTAGTCCAAGAAATGCACCGGAGACGAGAAAAACAGAGTATTGTTTTGAGAAAACTTGCAAAACATCTGAAGCTAAAAGACTGTCAAAATTTAGCAATTAAAGCTCTAAAAGCTGATTAGAATCATAGTCAAAATAGACACACCAAAATTTTTTCCCAGAAAACCCTAAGCTCATATTTACTTGTGAGTGTTTTATGCATAATATTCACAGATCTCTACAGTATGTCACCATCTTTTATAGGTAGGAAGTAAAGACATGATATGCCATGCGAGACCCCCGAGTCAGGTGACAAGAAACAACATAGCGACTGTAAACACTATTTTTAACAGTACACAAAAATGCACAAAATGGCAGTGCCTGCCATCCAAATAAGGTGCTAGGTGATATCATGAAAATAACAGTAAAATTAGATAAGTAATTCCAAATTCCAAAAAAATTACAAAACTGAATTCTACATTTTTCAAAGTCCTAAATCATGAAAGCTATTATGGCTTTAGATGAAGAACAGGTCAGTCCAAAGTAGGACAGAATTATCACAGACTAACAGGTAAAGAAATAGTCGAAAAATGGCTGAAAAGCAGTCAAAAGCAAAAAGGTTCAGAATAACTAAAAAACAAAAGCAAAACACAAGGGAAAAATAAAGAAAAACAATAACAATAACTACATTTCCTTTCCCTATGTATAATAATACACAACTCTTCTGGGAGAGAATTTGTTTCTCCAATAGCTTCGACTATATATACACTGCTTCCTTAACAATAGAATTACCAGAGCCTACGAAAAAAGTCGTAGATCCTGCCCACCTTAAATCCATTCGCACCTCTCCGCCAGCGTCTTTTGTCCTGTAAATGTGCTGATAAAAACAAGCAGCAAGCAGCCGGCTATTCCATCCCCCCACCGACTTAGAATGTGCACGAACTTCTCCCAGCTCATACCTTGATTGATTATCTGGGAGTGAAGTGGAGTTTTAGAGTGGAAATAATAGATCGTTATTTGGCTTGTGGCTTCTGCTGTGTTAACAAGTCCCCATGTTCTAATAATATTCCATGTGTTCTTAGTGTTTCATGCTGTTTTTCAAATAAATATTTCAAATTTCTACAATGGCAATGAAGCATAGTGCTAAGAAAAGTGTTTTGCTAAGAGTTCATAAGCACAAATGCATTGTGGTGAGCATAGTTGATACTCGATACATGAAATTATGTGTTTATGGTAACGGGTAGCAAAGGTGTATAATGAATAGAGTCCACTAGAACCTAAACCAATTTTACCTATTGGATCAATGCTTTAGTATCTGTGGTTTCTGTTTCTGCCGAGTTTTTCATGAATGTAGTCCTCATAGATAATGAGTGCTGACTTTAATAATAATCATAATGTGATACATAATAATATTAATAATAACTAATGATCTATACTAATAAAAGGCAAAGCCCTCACTGACTCACTGACTGACTGACTGACTGACTGATTGACTGACTGATTGACTGACTGATTGACTGACTGACTCATCACTAATTCTGCAACTTCCCGTGTAGGTGGAAGGCTGAAATTTGGCAGGCTGATTCCTTACAGCTTACTTACAAAAGTTAGGCAGGTTTCATTTCGAAATTCAACGCGTAATGTCATAACTGGAACCTCTTTTTTCACAATATACTGTAATGGACGGCAGCTCGATGGCCGTGGGAGGAGGAGTTGAGTGTCACGTCATCACGCCTCCCACGTAATCACATGAAAAGACTGTGAACGCAGTAGGGACAAATGAAGGAGGAGCCGCAAACAGCGAAGAACAAAAAATTCATTAAACAATTGAGAAGGGAGCGAGTGAAGCATACAAGCATGTTCATAAGGGAAACAAAGCACGGTGTAAAACGTAAGTTTAAATTAAGTTTATAGAAACGCTCCTGCTGCGGATTGCAATAACGTGAAAAGACTGTGAATGCAGTAGGGACAAATGAAGGAGGAGCCACAAACAGCGAAGAACAAAAAATTCATTAAACAATTGAGAAGGGAGCGAGTGAAGCATACAAGCATGTTCATAAGGGAAACAAAGCACGGTGTAAAACGTAAGTTTAAATTAAGTTTATAGAAACGCTCCCGCTGCGGATTGCAATAACATATTCGCGAGATAAAAGTTTAATGAGAAGACACGAGGTATAAACGAACCACACGCCGTAGCGCAACGTTAGGGGCAACAGTTTCAACCATTCTATGATCTGCCTCTCGCAACTGAAAGACGGCACATGGCGGATGTTAGCCCACTTGCTGACCGCAACGTTAGGGGCTTCAACTCTGGCGCTGACGATATTCGATTCTCGAGAGGGGATGCAGTGAGTGTGTATGCCTGATGAGCCCAGAATTAAGGAGAAACACGTGTCGCATACTCTTTGCATTATTTGAAAGTAAACTATTAAAACCATTCTATGATCAGCTTCTGGGAACAGAAAGAGGGCACGTGGCGGATGTAAGGCGACTTCCTGACCAACCACAAGCGTAACCTGGCAGGTAACCATCCATACAGTCAGATTGTGATTCAGAAAACGAATGCCATGAATTTAATTACCACGATCTACATACTGTCAAATAAACGAAACACACGCCGTAGCGGGACAGCTGTGAAAAGCGAGGTTCACAAAAAAACAGATCCTTAACAAATTGTTATTGGTATATTTTCGATCCGTTTAAAAAGGTTTTACTTTCTTCTTAAAAAATTAAAAGCAGTACTTCGCCGCAACGAAGCGCGAGAATTTGGCTATATATATCTGCTTCTCACAATTAAAAGAGGGCACGTGGCTGATTTTAGACGACTTCATGACCAAACATAAGTGTTACCTGCCAGGTAGGGTTACCACTTTTAATACAAAAAAATAAGGGACGCATACTGCAGCGGGTGCCACATCCCAGTGCCAACAGTTTGCAGACTCTACTTAAAAGACCCGCCCTCCTCACTGGACAGTTAAAAAGACCAATCAAACTAACGATGGCATCAAGTATTACCCAATCAAAAGTAGGAAAGGAGGCATCTTCATAAAATGCGTGTGGGATGATTTGCATGAGACGCTGCTTTAAAAAAAATGATAAAAAAAATACGGGATAAATTCCGTCCCGTATTGATTCAAAACGGGACGCGCAATTTCATTCTCAAATACGGGACGATTCCGTATTTTAAAGGACGGGTAGCAACCCTACAGTGCCAGGTAACCACCCATACAATCGGATTGTGATTCAGACTAGGAATACAATGAATGTAATTACCCCGATCTACATACAAGGCAAAAGTCTTGCAACATTCAAAGATGATGGCTTGGGATAAGTACACCATAGAACATAAAAGAGCTTATGAAGCCTTGAACCGAAAAAAGCAAGATCTCAGAGATCGTAAAAAAAAAAAATAGGAGGTAATGTCGTTTTACTCGCTGTAGATTTTAGTCAAACATTACCAGTTATTTCACGAGGGAGACCAGCAGATGAACTCAACGCGTGTTTAAAATCCATGCTTCTCCCACGCTCGGTTATATGTCGCGTGTTCTCGGGTAGGTGCACCAAAAAATGTATACATTTAAGCATGTAATGAGCAAACAAAAAATGAGGTATACCCGAAGGCACTGCAGTAGTACTTAATGTAACTTTACTTCTTAAATGTTAACGTTTTACTGTTTAATAATTTATACGCTTCTTATATGTTGTTCAAATTCTTTTATCAAAATACCAGTGACAGCGCAATGCACGATAACGTGGAGTGAATACACCATACGCATCCGCCCACGGCCGCCCTGGTGTGCGCAGATAGGAGTTGATCTATAATAATAAAAGGCACAGCCCTCACTGACTGATTCACTCACTCACTGACTGACTGACTCACTCATCACTAATTGTCCAACTTCCCGTGTAGGTGGAAGGCTGAAATTTGGCAGGCTCATTCCTTACAGCTTACTTACAAAAGTTAGGCAGGTTTCATTTCAAAATTATACGCGTAATGGTCATAACTGGAACCTCTTTTTTGTCCATATACTGTAATGGAAGGCAGCAAGATGGCCGTAGGAGACTGAGTTGCGTGTCACGTCATCACGCCTCCCACGTAATCACATGAACTGACTGTGAACTCAGTACGTAGAAAAGAAGGAGGAGCCCCAAAGAGCGCTGAAGAAAACATTCATTACACAATTGACAAGGCAGTGAAACAATAAGAAGCGAGTGAGTGACGCATACAAGCATCTTCATAAGACACGAGGTATAAAAAAGCACGGTGTAAACCGTAAGTCTTAATTAACTTTATAGAAACGCTCCCGCTGCCGTTTGCAATACCATATTCGTGAGATACAAGTTTAATGAGGAGACACGAGGTATAAAAAAGCACGGTGTAAACCGTAACCTTAAATTAACTTTATAGAAATGCTCCCGCTGCCGTTTGCAATGCCATATTCGCGAGATACAAGTTTAATGAGAAGACACGAGGTATAAACGAGAGTTTGCATCACTTTGTAACAGAGTTAAAATTGCTGTAGCGAGAAACTTTTAACTGCCGGGTCTTAGCTAACATTAAATAAACCCGTGGACATCGCAACATCACACAAGAGAGCGGCTCACGTGAAGTGACTGAACGCAGCAGGAGTGATCACTTCCATGAATCAAACCTGTTCAAAAAACACATTACACAATTGATAAGGTAGGAAAAGAATATGAAACAAGGCACGGTATGAACCGTAACTTTAAATTAAGTTTATAGAAACGCTGCCGTTTGCAATACCATATTCGCCCCTGCGAAGCGCGGTGATTTTACTATATATATTAAACTATTTCAACCATTGTATGATCTGCTTCTCGCAACTGAAAGAGGGCACCGTGGCAGAAGTTAGCCGACTTGCTCACCAACCACAAGCGTTACCTGGTAGGTAACCACCCATACAATCAGATTGTGAATCAGACTACGAATGCCTGCAATGTAATTACCCCGATCTACATGCTGTCAAATGAACGAACCTCACGCCGTGGCACAACGTTAGGGGCTTCGCCTCTACGTCCGAGGATCGATTCCCGTAAGGGAGTGCAGTGACTGTGTACTCCTGATGAGCCCACAATTACGGCGAAACACGTGTCGCATACTATGCATCTTCAAAGCACGGTGTAAACAGTAAGTTTAAATTGAGTTTATAGAAACGCTCCCGCTGCCGTTTGCAATACCATATTAGATGACTTTGTAACAGAGTTAAAATTGCTGGAGCGATAAATTTTTAACTGCCGGGTCATGTCGCGTGTTCTTGGGTAGGTACACCAAAAAATGTATACATTTATGCATGTAATGGGCAAACAAAAAATGTACTATACCCGAAAGCACTACAGTAGTACTCAATGTATCTTTACTTCTTAAATGTTAATGTTTTACTGTTTAATAATTTATACGCTTCTTATATGTTATTCAGATTCTTTTATCAAAATACCAGTAACAGCGCACTGCACGATAACGTGGAGTGAATACACTTGACATGACCATTCATAGTATTTATCCTCTTTCTCTGTACGTTTACCATTCGTTTGCTCAGAGGTTGATGCGCTTGCTGCTTAATGAGCAGCTCTTCACCCTAGCGTCCCGCTGCTTCTCTTCTTTCGTCGGCATCTTTTCCCATTAAAACTGATTTTTTTTAAAACTTAGTATGTTTTCTTTAATTTTTCAGTTAAGCTGGCACTTAAGTCTTCAATCTGCCTCAAGAATGATTAGCGAAGGTGGTAGACAATGAAAACGTCAGCCGTACGCATCCGCCACGCACGCACTGGTGCGCGCAGCTGTGAGTTGATTCTACAATAAAATAAAATAAAGATAAAAAGAGTAATAACTTGCAGCACCGCTATTCAATTACACTTGCCTAACGCCTCTCCTATGGGGAAATACTGTGGGATCTGGGCATCCGTCAAAGCAGCAATCACAAGCCCGATTAGAAAGCGGGAAGCTGTGATTTGTCCTCTCCCTCCCATGTAACAATCACAGCCCGTGTTGCGACGCACTATGTATGTATATGTATATATGTGTATGTGTGTGTATATGTATGTGTATATTATATATATATATATATATATATATATATGTGTTCATATGTGTGGGAAAGCGAATAGTAGACGTGACGTAGTATATGTGTACCAAATTTCAAGTCAATAGGTGAAACGGTTTGCGAGCTACAGCTGATTTAAAATCCTGGACAGACAAACGAATAGCCACGGTAGCGTTTTATAGAAGAACATTTTAATGTTTAATAATTTATATTTATATGCAATGTGCTTCTTATATATTACTTCATATTCTCAAATGATAATGATGTTAATGTTGTTTATATTGATTTCTATGTTATTGTAAGTGCTTTTTATTTGTGGAAAAATAAATTTGGCAATTAAACTTATTTTATACATACATTTTATTTTTTTCTCTTGCACTCAGTGAGCGAATCCACTGGGTAATCAGCTATATATATATATATATATATATATATATATATATATATATATATATATATATATATATATATATATATATATATGCAGTTGGAGATCCACAAAGGGAGAAAAAACGAATCACGTATCATAAAATAGTTTTATTCCTGAGCTTTCAACCCCTATCAGGGGTCTTCATCAGAGGATAATGCTTAGACTTACAAGAATCAAAGGCAATATATAGCAACACATTCAGGGGGGGGGGGGGGGGGTGGAGGTGACTAAGTCCGTATGATCAAAAAGGGGGGGGGGGGGGTTTATCGTTAAATTAAAGTGCATATGTCCTTCTTAAGTTGGCATATGCTGGGTTTATGTCCAAGTGTCTGTTGATGGCATTTTCATCTGATAGCCAAGACTCGGCCAACTCTGGCGCTTTTTGTACTGGCCTTAAATTTTACTTTCACGTTGTCCCAGTTGAATGTGTGTCCTGTCGATTTAGTATGTGCATATATCAAAGATAGTGCGTCCTTTCTTCTGACAGCGTTGCGATGTTCCTGTACACGTGTTGAAATTCTTTTTGACGTTTGTCCTATGTATACAGCTGAGCAAGAATTGCATGGAATACTATAAACTGCGTTTCGTGTTTCGGCTGTCGATTTCTTGTTTTTAGCATTAAACAGGACCATGCGCAGATTGTTGGTGGGCTTATATATGTATGTGTATATATATATATATATATATATATATATATATATATATATAGATAGATAGATAGATAGATATATGTGTATGTATGTAGATATACAAATATGTATATGTATATATATGTATATATGTGTATATATATGTAGATATACAAATATGTATATGTATATATATGTATATATGTGTATATATATGTAGATATACAAATATGTATATATATATGTAGATATACAAATATGTATATATATGTATATGTGTCTGCATGTGTGTATATATATATATATATATATATGTATGTGTGTATATGTATGTGTATATATATGTTGATATATGTATATATATGTGGATGTGTATATGTATATATATATATATGTATATATGTTTACATAACCTCTTTAACACACTACTTCTCCGCTGCGAAGCGCGGGTATTTTGCTAGTACATAATAATAGCTAAATAACATTCAAAAATGGTCCTATTCATAATATCTTCACAATGATAAAATCTGATATATCAGTAACTAATAAAAAACAGGGATGTAGGTTTGTACAAAAACAGTGGCTACCAGAAATCTTTTTTAGCTATGGACAATTAATGTAGAGGAAGTAGACAGACAAAAGACAATCCACAATATGCCTTCCTATGGTGTTTCGAAGAATATTTATGATGGACCCAAGCACACTTGACCTTCTTAAAGGAAAGATATTGAGGTGTGAATGTAATTTTCTTAATTTGTGTGAAAAAAAAATCCTGTTTAAAAAATATCTTTTTTTACCAGTAAAATTCCTCAGTAAGAGTAGGAATCATGTCTGTAGTTTCAATGATTTTTAACTATATGCAAGTCAGCATGGTTCTCCAGCAAATCGGTTTATCAGATGTTCCCTCAAAGGCTACACTGATGAAGCTGACTCAGTATACTGATATTTTTACAAGGTGTTGGATCAAGCATTATGGAAAATTTTACTGATATAAGTTAAAGAGAGACTATTCACACAACACTCATAAGCATAACATATCAATAGCTAGCAAAGTATTTTCTTATGTTGAAAACATACCTTCTTTGGGTGCCAGTGCAGTGCGGACATCTTGCCACAGAAGTGTGATCTCTTCATCTGTAGGAGTACGTTCTAGTCGCATGCCATTTTCTCCAAAGACAGCAGTGCGTATCGAGCTTCCCATAATGTTCTGCGTGGCTGATTGAGCTGCACTGACTGTCAAGGTGGTTTTGGCCTCTTGTGAAGAAACAGGATGAGAAGGAGGGTATGGAGTAAAGGTGACAGCACTGTTGGTGAAGGGTATACCCTGTGGCAGAGCACATCCATCAGTAATGTCTTTATAAATTTGAGGCCCAAGTTGTATACTTTCTTTGCTAGTAGCACTAATGTCATTATAAAAGATTTTTGGCGGGTTACTTATTGTTTGTCTGTTGCTGCTTACACTTTGGACCTGCTGACCATCTGAGGGTGGAGGCTTTGGTGGTGGGTGAGGTACAATGATTGTCCCTTGTGATTTAATAACACTGTTGATCTCCCCTGCTGATCGAGGTCTAATGGTTGTGCCTTTTCTTGTTTTGCTAGTGGCAGCACCCAAATGAGCACGGGCAGATCGAGCTCTTCTAGAAAACTTTTGCTTTCCTTTCCGAACAGGGGTAGCTTTTTCTGATTTAGGCACTACAGTGTTCTCAGGCAGCTTATTGTCTTGAACTTTGGAATCTATCCAAGCTTGTTTAGCAAAATGATATCCAGTGGATGAAACTTGAGCTGTGGTGTGGGCTGCAACCTCCTCTGTCGTATCCATTTTAACAGACTTTTCAGGAGCATCAGTCATGCTTCTAACAGTATCTTCATTGGCGGATCGGAAGTTATCTGCTTCACTGATTTGTTCAAGCAGTTTATTTTTTATTTCTTTTTGATCTGCTCCTGTCTCTCTTTCTTCAACAATTGACTCTTCAATTTCATCAAACCATCTCAGTTTCTTTTTTGTTTTGCTGCCCTCTGACTTTTTTTCTTTCAGTTTGGTTAGCTCAACACTGTCCCTTATAGTTATAGTTCCTTGCTTGCCCAGTATGACTGTATCTGGTGTTGGTTTAGAGGTGGAAACATTTTTGTTTTTTTTTAGTATACCTTTAAGTTTCTTTGTGCCATTTTCAGCTTCACATGTATTTCCTAAATTATGACTGGTTATGAAAGAAGAGTCGGTTTTTTTAGGTTCTGCTGGCTGTGTGGCTGCTGTTACTTCAGAAAAACTAATTTTAGCTGCGTGTCCTAGCTTACATGTATTATTAGTTGTGTCTGTGTCATTGTTAGATTTGTTTTTAAATTCATAATATGTAGATTTATTGTCACTGATCTTAGCAGGGTAAACAGTGCTTAAGTCATTCTTAGAATGATGGTTAGGGCCAACAATATCTGAGGGATTTTCAGGGGTGCCTACCAAATCCATTTTATACTGGACCGTGTTTCCTGGTAAACTGCAGGATGTAGCTGATGACTGTACAGAGTACACCTCCCCAGTGGGCTGGCCTGATTGAAGAATTAATGGTGTAGCCTTTGGCTGTACTGAGTAATAGCCTGATGGCTTCCTGACAGGCTGTCCTAATTCAGGTTGCTCCTGTGGTAAAATCGGTACATCTCTGGGTGTTGGATCAGGTGTAGCCCATGCTTTAGTGGGGGGTGTGTTTGACAAGCCACCGTTTGCTAAGTCACGCTCTTTCTTAAACATGTCTTGCACTGCAGTTGTAAGTCTAGCCTCTTTATAATATGGCAGTACACTCTGATGCCTTTTGGGCGATAAAACATTTGGTTCACTAGAGGATGAATTGCTGATGCTAGAAAAGTATTGTTTATCTGCATGTTTTTCTAGATCTGTCTTATCCATTGTGGCTTGTTCTTTGTCACTTAAGCACTTAATCTGATCCTTGGATGCTTTAAAATACACATGTCCCTGAGAGAAGGAAGAGGTGTCTTGGCTCCAGTGCTCATTAACAAAGATGTTTTGTTGGTCATTCCTTAAGAATGTCTTCTCTGCAGGAGTGGAAAAGCTGCCAAGATACTTCCTTGGTGTCTGTTGTGGTATGGAGATGTAGGACAGAGACGTATTCACTGATGTATTAGAAGAATACCGGCTATCAGACAAAGAGGTTTGGTTGTCCTCTTCATTCTCTAAGCTGTCTAGGCTAGATAAACTTTCAGACTTTGCCAGCTGACGTACTTCTTTCTGAAACTCCTGTAATTAAAAACACAATTTTAAATGATGAATAAATGAAGCAAAGATGTCTGTATGTGAAAATATTGAACCTGCATCTTCAAACACAATATTACTCTAAGTAAACCAAAGGATACTTTCAATATCCTTTAATTGCTTTAATTTATCTTTATAACGTGCTTAGTATAATATAGTGTGATGATATGCAGGAGTCTATCTGAACAGGATTTGACACAAGGCAGAAATCAACTCTCGATAAAAATTCTCACTTACACTCATTAACATCAGAAAAATGTGGCATTGCCAACCAACCTGACATGCATGTCTTTGGAATGTAGGAGAAAAACCTGACAAACATTTGGAGAACAAACAAAATCTGCACAGAAGAGTCATCCAATTATCAAGACCAGGCCACTGGAATTGATAGAGAGGAGGACTAATCTATTCAATGACAACACTAAAATCTCTGACACTCAGTTAAATAAAAGTGGACTGTTAAGACTTTGCAGGAAAATCCTTATGAATAAAGCGTAAGTCTGGACCAGAAAAGAAGAGTGATTGAGAGACTGAAAGACTGAACACAAAGAAGCAGATCTGCAGAGCAAAGTTTATAATTTTCAAATACGGGCATCTCAGCTAATAAGTACTGTTAATCAGTTAGTAGTCGAACATAGTACGATACTTCAAAATGTAGGTGTTGCTATGGCTGCTTCCAAACCAGCACAGGTAGCAGTTACAAAACAGCCACTGATCTCATAACTAGAATGGTATTCAAAGGACCCCAGTATTTGCAGGGGCAGTAAATTGCTTTTTGAGCTCTAGTCCAGGTCATCAGCAATGGAGAAATCAAGAATTGCATTAATTATTTTACTCAAAAAAACCTCAGGAATGAGAATCTTCTGTTTTAGACAATAATTACCAATGCTCTGAAAATGTAAAGCTTTCTTAGAGTTTTTGATGCTCCAGAAAGGAAACCAGTTGCTACTAGCAGGCTGTTGAACTAAGAACAAGGGAATCTGTCAATCAGAAATTACATAATAAATTGTAAAATACTCTAAGCAGATACAGGCTAGAATGACAATGTATTAGACACTAACTCTAGAAAGAGATAAAACAGGAAATGGTCAATCATTATATGAGAGACATCTTAGAAAAAAAAGGCCACAAGATTTTTCTTCCTAAGCCTCAAACAGTAAACAAAGATTCTGACACCTTAAATAAGATAGGGTAAATTACTATTGAGCCAGAGTAAAAGAAGCACTGAATACATGAAGGGCTGTGTTTTACTGTGCTAGGGGAGAGTTTCAAGCACCAAGAAAACTGGAATGCTCACCCTTCACCAGGGTTCTTAGGTGGTAGATGCCTTAAACCCCGAAACTCAAAGTTGCCTTATACTTCCAGTAACTACAGAGAATACATTTAACATTCAAACCCTGCCTGACAATGGTGCTGTGGAACCTTGGGTGGCTAATACCATCTAATCACCCGTCCTTCAAAGTATAAAATTAAAATCAAACTATTCACAGGAGTATAATAATATTATCTTTTTATTGATCATCTCACAGCCCCACAGCAAATATCTATTGGGTTAGTTCACTAAAAAATAATTTATTACTGCACGTCAAATCTGACTATCTAAGAGTGATGTTAGTGTTTACTCACCTGAAATGACAAGACTAATAGAATCCTGGAGAAGAAAGTGAATTACTGAAATATGCAAATGTAAATACTGTTAATGTTATTCCTACTGCATATGTGGTTTAGTATTCAGAATTCCCATCTTATATTTCCTAAGATTGATTTTTGGAGCATCATTATGTAAAGTAAGAGTATACACAATCAGGGCCAGAAACGAAAGTATTAAAGGAGTATATTAAAGAAGTATAGTAAGGAAAATAAAGCTATCAAATATAGTATATTCACTCTTAGAGAATTTAGAACTGATTTCTGTCTTTGTGGAGAAAAAAGATTGTTCTCTTCATTCATGCAAGAGTACAGAGAATTAAATAAAATAACTGTAAAGAATAATTACCTTTCCCAATTAATTTAATCTATTTTAAAAATTATTTTCAAATTAATCATTGACTTATATTTATAAAACTTGATTTATATTTAACAATTTCATCCATATCAAGAAGCGATGAATGGAAGGTTGTGTTTAATACATTCTTAAACCATTAACGATATCTAGACATACCAACTGGGCTCACCAAAACTTTTGACAATATTCCAGTCCTTTGTAAATTATACTTTATAAGATGTTTTGGGAGAGTACTGTTTGAAAAAATATTTTATTGACAGTATTCTAATGCATTAACTACATATTTTTTATAGGAGAGATATTTTCCTGATTAAGAAAAAAATGTTCACTAAATGTAAGAAATGTGAGTTTCATCAGCCTTTTATTTTTCTTTTTTAGGGTGCCACATTTCTTGTCAAGGCCAAAGCATTAACTTTTAGAAAGTCCAAGAAAATAAGAACAGGACAAACCCAATTTTAACAAGCAAATACAGCATTTTCTTTGCTTTACAAATAATTACAGATGTTTCATTAAGAATTTTAGTACTACTACAGTGTCAATCACAAATTTAATCTAGAAAGCACATAAAGAAATCTGTCTGGAGAAACAAAGGCCAAGGAGCCTTCAATAAAATTAAGATTCTGTTCACCTAAGTGACATTAATATAATTTTCTCAACATTTTCTACAATTATTTTTTGTGGGGAAGAACCACTTTATGTATCTGGTTGCTAAGATGTTATGTTGTTGTTAGACACATGACTTCCATCATATATAAACTGGGAGATCATTGTGGCCATGTTGTAAAACTATTTCACTTTATGGAATTTTAAAAAGACTTGCAACATATTTTGAGCAATCTTTTGATAGGAAAATTATGGTTACAAATCTAGTTTAGCTTATAACTATGAATTTAGCGAACTCCCTTTAACATAATGATCATCTGTTGTCTTACTGTGTTTGACCATAGCTATGTCTAACATCCCTCCAGTAACAACATTTTCTGACACTCGATTACCAAAAGTGTATATATGGGAATCCCAGTGGTCACAAGGACTATGTGTACTTAAGTATATAATAACATAAGAAGTTTGACAAACGAGAGGTGACCATTCGGTCCATTAAACTTGTTTGGTTAGCTAATACTTGTATCTAATCCAAGTAAACTTCAAAAGCTGTTAATGTTTCCACTTCAACTACATGACTTGGTAATGTGCTCCAGATTCCCACAATTCTTTTTCTGAACAAGTGTTTTTCATGGCTTCTATCTTAAATGTACTTCCCTTTAATTTCTATTAGTGTCCTTAACTTCATGGTTCACCAATTAATCAAAAGAATTCTACTGGTTTGACTTTATTAATACGTTTGGGAATATGAAGACCTTGATAAGGTCTCCACTGCTCCTTAAATGCTTAAAAGTGTTATGCGTTGTCGTAAGTCTTATGCTGGGATTTTATTTTTTGTTTCTTTGTATTTTGTTTTCTGTGTTTTTTCCCTTAGATATTCTACTTTGGCTCTAATTCTGTTAACTGTTTTATTACTAACAGATGTTGGTTTCTTGTGTTATCATAACTCTGTGTCCTGTTAATTGTGTTATTGTTTTTGATTGTAATGGGGTGATGATCTTTGATTAGTTCACTGTAGTACCTGGACTCTCTGGAGACTTCCTAGTTAGTTTGTCTGTCTGACAGTGTTCTCTGCCCTCTTTAGTCCTTGTGAATTTAATGGTCTTTTGTTTTTTTTTTCCTCTTTGTAATTCAGTTTAAACTTGGCTTTGCCTTTTTGTCTTTTTTGAATTTTGGATCTTTGAAATTGTTTATTTAAATTCCCCTTTTCAGTTCTGTTCACTTCCTTTAATTCTCCATTTTCTTTGTTTGTATGAAGAACAGTTGACAAGGTCTGCTAAAGGTAAGAGGATGGGAGATTCAGCACAACTTCTGCACAACATCAAACATAGTCTATCCACTGCCAGAGAGAAGATTGCCTCACTTAAAGACTGAAGTCCATTCCCATTTTTCGAGGTGGCCACCTTGAAGACTATGCTGTCTGACATCTTCTGAAATAGAAGTGGATAGGACAGTCATGAGGAATTAACTTGGGTGTGCGGAAAGTAATCTTTGCTTGTCTGGGACAGCACGTTTTGGACACACTGGGAAAGAGAAAGAGAAAAAAAGGACTACCAGTATTAGAAGTGTTATTTGCATACTGTATATGTTGGTATTGGGAGCAGGGTGTACTTATGGATTTTGGTGCAGCAATTTATGTTTGTGTAATTCAATAAGATTGATTGAATACAATTGTTTCAGCTTTGCCTGTTTCTCTTTGTCATTTTGTTTATATTTTTTTGATTGTATTATTTAATCTATGAAGATCACAGGATGGGGTCCGAGAGTGATTTAGGGTTGATCTACTACCTGACTCAAAATACACCACCAAAAGTGTGGCATCATATAGCGATATTGGAAAGGGCAAAGCGTTACAAGCAAATCTGCAATATTAAGTCTCCAAAAAAAAAAAAAAAAAAACATAATCAACAATAATCCTAAATTTAATGTCTTCTACCAGAAGTAACACATTTAACTTTGATATATGTGTAATAAACTTTGAATATTACACATATTTGATTTTTTGAAATATTACTCAATTTGAATTAATGCAATGATTTTCTTCTTTCCTTGCTGTTTTAATTACATCATTGAAACATGTTATATTTATATTTAATGATATGATATAGAGATTTAATTTTAGATCTTAAAACATTGTACAAACTAGCATTTTGCAAGAAGTGGAGTACACAATTAAAAGTAGAGTTTTGTCAGCTCTAGGCACATATCAGAGCCTATGCATTCTTTTGGGCATCTTAACTTCAGACAATAGTTTGGATACCTGATGTGCAAAAACATTAAGGTCCAAGTGGTTGAACAAAATCTGAAAATAATGACTTCCAAGTTTGGGTATATACAGGGTATATAGAAAAATGCAGCAACACAGACACTACATCCAAGATTTTCTGGAGAAAAAAAAAAGTCTTCATTCTGGGAGGAATGGAGGTAAAGTTTCTGATAATTTAGAATGGCTACACTAGTCTTCCAAGATACAGGTGAAGTGGAAAGCATCATAACTGTATGTTTGTCATCCCATAGATTAAATATGGCATGTCAGACATGGCATTTAACACTATCCATCCATAGACATCACTACCAACATAGCATAATATGAAGTTCTTCAAAAATAGTAGAGTGCTTTAACTAATTTTTTATGCCATTCAGATTTCTGGATAGCATTTAAAACACTGTTTTGAATATCATTATTGACTGTAACATATCTGATGAGTTTAAATTACATAGCTTAACATACATGTAAACTACTTTGGTTCACATAGATCTAACAGAAAAAAAAATATATTATAGTGGTGAACCATATGCATGATCTCCAAATTATAAATTGACTTAGTACTGCTACTGAGGAAAAATATTCCTAGTGTATGTCTGAGGTTTGCCTTCTGGGCTCATCTGAGGTAAGCACTACCACTCCGGGACATAAGGGGCGCAGTCCTTGATGATAACATCTCCCTTTTTGCTAACAGTTCTGAGAATCCACCCACAGAGAGAAACAGTCTCAGCTCCCTGAGGTCCCTCCGCTATAAAATTGAGACACTCTCAGCATGGAGCATCTCACTTAGAAGACCGATGACTCTAGCTCCTACCTGAAATCGACGAATCAGATAGAAGGCTGAAAAAGCCTCTTGTTTAAGTTTTAGTTAACCTGCTTTTTTGTTTTGCTTTATTGGATGCGCCATCGAGCTCCAGTTTCTGTTCAAGGACTTTGTAAATGGGGCGACCAGGTAGGTGCCCCAACAGTAGTATAGTCCCTCAGTCAACACTAGTTATACCAAACAAAGTAGATGTTTAACTCTTAAAATATGTTTTAATTTAATGGTTTTTAATAAAATTTCTTAATTTAGGGTGGAATACTGGCTGTCTGAACTTGTTCTTGTGTGTTGTCCCCATGATTGTGCAAGTTTTCTCTACGTCCTGAGGTTTTCTACCCACATCCCAAAGATTTGCCTGTTAGGTACATTAACGACTTCAAATTACCTCTGTTTGAGTTAAAGTGAATTTGTTATGAATTGCTGCCCTGTTTTGTGCTGGACTGCCAGGATATGTTGGGGCCCCTGTGATTCTCAATTTGGTTTTAAGCATGTAAGAATGTTTAATTCAAAAAATACAATGACAGACAGCTCACCTAATAATTCATAAAAAATAGTAATTTGAACAAATGTTTAATGTGTTAAATACCTAAGTACTTCAGAAGAGATTTTTATTTGTGCAGAAAATGTTTAACGCAAATGAAAGATGAACTTATACTTGCAAACTATTATAGGAAAATACCTGTCCAGAGGAAAGCCTGTTATAAAATGTGGTTTTAAATGTCTCCTGGCTCTCTGATTGTGGAGTAAAAAATGCTGATGTTGGGAAAAACAGAATCCAAGACTCAGAAAATAATGGTACATGGGTGGGCTCAGAGTGAGTTATGTTATAAATAAACTGTACTAAAGCAAGGTCACAACAAAGTTAATTTTAGAAAAAGGGATACAACAGAATGATGAGCTGCAGGAGAATTTGGATGGCTTTTGCTAACTGCAGTGTGTGAACTGAAAGGTAAAGTCCAACTAAGTGAGTAAAGAAAAACCAGAGATGAAAGAATAGATCAAGGAATTACATGATAAATGATCTGTTTTGAAAATGCTAGTATAAAGGCAAAAAATTGTAAATGTATAAAATAGTCAGTAGTTCTCTTTTTTTAAGCAAAGTATTGATAACAGGAAAACAGCAGTCCATTTCATTTTCAAAGTAATAATAGAAAACCCTAGATTTTAAATTAAAATATAGGACCTTGTGTTAGACATCAAATGTGAAATACCGTATATACTCACATATAAGTCGGGTCTTGAAGCCCAAAAAAATCGATCATACTACGCCTGTTCAAAAATGCGACGTTTACATTTTTTTTACATCAGTTTCTCAGACGCATCAAATTTTGTTGCAGCAGCGCAGTTACCAATTTCTTTCACTATTTCAACAACGTTTAATTTAAAACAAGCTTCATATTTTCTTCTGATCAAACCCTCCATCGTACATAAGGTATGCTCTTACAATAAAGGTGTATGAGGATGTGAGATACAAAAAACACAAATCAGTGCAAACATTGCTTCGGGAATAGTTTGGGTATGACCATGTGGTCATGTAGGCACAACAGAGAGAGAGAGAGGGAGAGGTTAGGAGTACACGCTGATACAGTGCATTGCCATACCCACATAAAAGAAAAAGGCAGTGTGCTCCGTGGTTACTCTCTCAGGTGGGCAATAACATATCATAATCTCTTGGACCAATAGTGTGATTTTTTTGAATTCGACTTATACGACCGACATTATAAAATACCAGAAATTATATGATAAAATCAAGTCCCGACTTATCCGTGGGAGAACTTATCCGCGAGCATATACGGTAACTAACTGACCAAAAATGAAACCTATGAATGTATGAAATACTGAAGACATTTTACTGTGGTAAAAGGCATACTGATTTCTTCAATTTTGTCATGGGCTTCTTTCAGCTGTGCTTATTGAACATCAGCACATAAATATGCTCAGTACATATATTCACTATGTTTTGTTTTCTTTTACTGACCAGGGTTAGCAGTGAGTGAGGGCTCAAAAAATGGATTTTAGCTCAACTGCTGTTCAATTTCCAGGTAGTGAACACTTCTTCATGGATAAAAAAACAGCTTATTGTAGTGAGACTCTTGTCTGCGAGGATTATTATGAGAAGTGATCGACTGGGAGATGATAACGTGACACTGAAACAAGTAACTGGCCAGGTGCTTGAAACAAACTAAACAATCACATACAATCAAAACCAAAGAACAAAATGAGAATCCAAGTCAGGAGCAGAAAGGAGCTTCAAAAACAAAATGATATATAACACTTGGCCTACTTGAACTGAGAAAGTAGCTACTGATAAAGTTTTTGCTTTCTATTTATCCTACAAAGGAAATAATCCCTCTTGAAAAACAATGCAATATTCATACCGTTAACATCAGTGATGGCACAAAAGCAATGGCCGTAATCGTGTGACATATATCCCGTGGGACAAACTGAAAATAAACTTTGTCAAAATGGTAATGGTAATGTCAATTTGATACCGTGATAAGGGCTTGCTTAAACCAAAAACACCAGGATGGATGACTTTGTCTTTTGTGTATTGGATAACAAATTTAGTTTGTAAGTATTTTACAGGAACAAAAATATTACATTGGATTATAAAATTCAGATTTTTTTAAATAGTACATTCTAATTAAAGTTAATTGTAATATACCCAATTCTCTGCAAAATTGAAGAAAGTTATTATTTGGGCCATACAGCATATTGGGTTGTTTCACCAGTTGCATATCAGGTAGCTTTTACTTCCTCAGAAATTCTGTAAACAGGAGTGCAGCATTGTCTCAGCTAAGAGAGATTAAGGGATGGAGCATAACCAGCCCAAGTGATAAAGAAGCATCAGATTACATTACTACAGATCTGAGGTCTTCACATGTCAGCTATATGCATTCATAGGCATTAGCCTTTCAAGTGAAAAGATAAACTTACTAAAGCTCTCCATTACCAATGGCGAATGAGAAAGGCTACCTGTGTTGTCTGGCTAGTTCTTCAGCAGGTCCAGGCAGGTAATGCTTTGAGGTAAAATTACAGACTATTTTTTAAATTCTTTCTTAACATGCTTTTAACCTCATAACAAAGGAAAACAGAAAATACAGAATTTGACATCTGCTAGAGTCAGCAGGGGGAAAATGTTTATGTCATAGTATCTAAGAAATACTGCTAACATTTCCATGTACTGTTCAATTATTTTTTTTCCATATTTGAACATTTCTAGTTTTTGTCTGATTAATGAGAACCTATTGTAATCAATTTAATTGCAATATGGCTGACTTTAAACAACAACACCACTATCTGAATAAAACATTTCCAGGTAAAAAAAAATGAGTGGCACTGTGTTGGTTTTATACTTTTTAACTTGTGTCAGAACTCTTAAAAATAAAGAACATAAGACAGCCAGCATAGATTGAATGTATTCTTCTAGGCTAGATTATTAATAGACAAAATCCAGTTTTACCAGTAGGGGAAGAATTAAATAAAACAATTGAGAAACATTTCAGTCAAGACAAAGTACTTGCCACTGCCTACCCACTTTTCAAGTATGCCAACTCGCTTGATTTACGTTTAACATTTTCTTCTTTTTGTTATGGTAAACTTAGGCTTTCTACAAATATTTTCTTTCTGCCTAGAGATACAAAGATCTTTACCAAAATCTAATTCTGCTTTTTACATAATGCTATCACTCTCTTTAACATTGGTGTTTTTAGCATGAAATAGGGCTTTGTGCACTTAGACTATAAGAAGAGGTGGAGCCACCATAAGAGGCTGGCAATACAATGAGTCATAAAGAGGGTGTGTGTTTTTTATTTTGTGTATGTATGTTGTGATAGATGGTCAGGGACCTTGCCCCACTGGGAGGCCTGGAGAAGCAGGGGACCGGGAGAGGGGCAATTCCTACCTCAGGACACAAGAAGGCAGCCTCCCGGGATTGCATGAGAACCACGGAGCTGGGAAGCTCAACCTTGTGGGGACCAGTGGCCACCACCAGAGAGCGCCTGAATGGTTCAGAAGCTATGGTATGCAGGACCTCCACCACACCAGGAAGTGCTGCTGGACCAGGAAGCAGGTAAACCCGGAGCTGCTTCCGGGTGCCCATACAGCACTTCCGCCACACCAGGGAGTGCTGCAGGAAGGTCACCAGGGAGCACCTCGAACACATCCAGGTGAATTATAAAAAGGGCCGCCTATCTCCATTCAGGGAGCCGGAGTTGAGAGGCAGCTGATGGAGCTTGAGAAGAATGAAGACGACAGAAGAAAAGCAGAAGAAACACAGAAAGTAAAGGAAAGTAAAAGGGCTGAGTTATTGTTGTGACTGTTTTGGGCACTGTGTTGTGTGCAAGAAAGAACTGTAAAATAAATACAGTGTGCATATGAACATTGTGTGTCCTTGGTGTCTGTCTGTAGCCAGGCTTCTTTCACAGTGTGTATGCATTTGTGTATAAAAATGAGAGCATCAGCAAGACAGAGAAAGAGAGACAAAGAGCAGATGCAAATGAAAGATATGATCAAGCACTTAAAGAGCAGTACTTGCAACTCTTGGGAGATCTGCACCTCTGCATAAATCCATTGGACTGGGTACATGGCCACTGGTAAGTTTCGGGAAGTATCCTTGCTTGGATCAACTCACAGAGTTGGAGAAAAGATGGTGTTGCCTCTGACCCCAAATAAGTTGCGTGAATGAGCAGGCAGCAGACACGGTGGAATAAAGATCATTGCTGATGCATTGAAGGAGCAATGGAAGACTTAAATGGCCACCAGCAACAGTGATGATAAAATGTCAGCCGAATAAATCACATAAAATTAAGATATATGAAAATATGACTTTATCATACAGTACAGCCATCAAAGTACAGTAATAAAATATATTTTAACATATATCAAGTACTAAACACTGAAAGCAGAAATGTAATTGAATATTCATTCAGAAAACTGCACAGCTAATATGTAACAGTCAACACCCAGCACATTCAAAATTTCAAATCCAAGAACACAGAAGATTCATTCTTCAGGCCAATGTGATCCCAAACATTTAATTTCTTTCCAGTTTTTGTTCAATAGGCTAACTACTAAATTGCACCATAATTAAATAATCAAAATGATTCATTATAATGTTGATGATAAATATTCAATTGCAGCAAGAAGTAAAAGTTCATGTAGCCTTTAAATTGCATTGTAGAATTTCAAACAATGGTGGCTTGAAAGGGCTCTTATTCAAGCTCCAAGGCAGAATAGAAATGTTCAAGCTGCAGCAGAGGCACACATGTCTGACCAAGCAGCCTGGAAATAGGATAGTGGTGCCAAGCACAAAGAAAATTTCTCATACTCCAAAACTAAATACTTTCAAGAAAAGAAATTGCATAGAGAATATCATAGAAACAGTGAAAAATTATGACAGCAAAGATGGATTTGTTAATAAACATTTTAACAAAACTCTAAATTATTGAGAAAAAATTCATACTTATTATTGCGACAAATTCAATACTTATTTATTTTTTCCAGAACAGCTCCCCTGCCTCTAATGCAGAAATGTCACTGATCTTCACCATACTTTACAATATGTCTTTAGTCTGGATTGTTAACTTGTTAACATCATATATGTATGATAAGTCCTTAATTCTGTTTTCATTACAGGATTTGTGTGTTCTGGCCGAACTATTGTCATTTAGAACAATGTATGACATTATTGCCAACATCCTTGCCTTTCACTACCCTTACACCTCTCCATTTATTTCCTGAAGATGTGTTGTTATTTTGACTTATACATTTCTGAAACCAGCTCATTCAGTGGCAATCCCTTATGATGTTTACAGACATTTAGCTTGTTTTCTTCACCTTCATTTGAACAGCTGCCTAAATTGGTAACTAGTTCTGAAATGTTCACAAGACGTATAATGGTCTTGAGAGTCGTTCCACTAAAAAATACATGTCTACACAGCCTTCATGACCTGACATAGCCTGAGCCTTAATAGCTGACAAATCCAATTTATAAGAGGTGTGCAAATCACTTAAAGGAAATTATTTGCTTTCCAGCAGTCTATATATTTCTAGAGCTTGCCAGATAATTTTTATTTACAGCATTAGATTCTATAAAATCACATATTTCAATTAATTTGTTCTTAAACTACTTGTATACATTTCAAGCAATTAATCATTTATCATAAAAAATAGGGACTTCATTTTTCTTTCACCGTCAAAAAACAGTCAGTTTCACTGATGGCTGTAAACTGTACAGATAAGCAAGTGTAGAACTTTACATAAATGTGTCCTGAGATGGAAGGTGCCAGTTCGGGTAGGCCCAGTGCTTCCAAGATGCTCTCCAGCTTCTTCTAACCCCATCCAGTAAAAAGCAGATTCAGCAAAAGGATTCACTGATGAGTGATGGTGAGGCATGTTGACCCAATGACTTACAAGATATTCCAGAATGTGGGATGCTGTTAGTGCTGGGCGGTATGACTAAAATTCTATATCACAGTATTTTTCAAAATGAAACCGGTTTCACGGTATTCAATGGTATTTTTTTCCCCGTGCATGAGTGGATGTTAACCACATTTTCCACTGCAATTTCTGCAGTAAACTGGCGAAGAATAGCCTATTCCACTGTCATGAGAATTGTACATTGTACAAAAAAACATTTTAATGTGCACACAAGTATTAATACAGGTTTGCATGGCCCCATAAAGTGATAGTTTTCAAGGGGTGGCACTAATGAAGAGAAGGAATCACATTGCATGATAGATGCAGTCAAAATATAGAACCTTTTTATTGAACAAATTTTGCAAACAACTTAAACTATAATTTTGACAACATATTTTCAACCATCCAAAGAGGCATTTAGACTTAGTAAAATATCCAGAGGTGCTTGTCAAAAGTTGTATTGCACAGAACATGTCTTAGAAAAGGAATAAATAGTAAATATTTTTTGTAAACCAACTACACTTTCTGTTAATGTTACCAATCTCTGTCCACTGACACATTAGCTATATGGATTGTAATGGCGTTGGTTATCTCGATCCACCGCTTGCTTTTTCTGTTGTAGGCAGTACCTATGGCAAACGCCTCTGACTCGAGTGTCCTCTAGATTTTTCAGTTTTACCTGACGACATGGAGGGTGCCAATCTTAGTTCCATACATTCATGGTACACCAAAGCATGTTTGCGGCTAAGGTGGTGCAGCAAATTGCTTGTGTTGCCTCCTCCGGCGACAACTTTAGCTCAACAGCATTTGCAGTAAATAGTTGTTTGGTCTACATCTGACCTTTTAAAACCAAAGTATCTCCAGACAACAGACACGACTCCTTTTTTCGGCAAAAGTTCTTCTGTGTTATCACATTCAACTTTATCATCTGCTATAGCTTCAGTTTCTGAATGTTCTCTGTCCATTTTCAACGCTCAATACCTCCACTAACGCATGTACTCCGTTGCATGTGTGTTTAGCGGTGTAGCAGTGAAAAAGGTCCCCCCCTTAAACAGTTTTCTGCTGCACCATGTTCCAAATGTTGTTTAAGAAACTGGTATCTTAATACATAATTCGTCTGCCTCCTCACTCACTCACTCACGTCCGTCTGAAGCCGAATGCGCAGCCGCAAAAATTCAAAGAGAAAGGCGACTTCGATTAAAGCTCTAGAGGCCTGAAAGGCGATTTCGACTACAGCTCGAGGCCTAATTACGCATTCTGATTCAATTACGCATTCATTCAATACACCTATATCAGGTTTGTGGTGCTTATACTTATTACTATTCCATATTGTACTGGAACATTCATCATTCAATATTATACTATAGGCCTGGAAAATTCATCAACTAACAGTACAAGCCTGTACAGTAATGAGTAAAGCGGACTACAAACATTACAAAACAACTTCTTTGTTACTTATCATTTGTTTTTCATTCACTGCTAACACAAACTCGTGCCCGTTTCATCTTACGTTGTCGAAACGGGCTCTTTGTCTAGTTGCAGTATAAGAAAAATCCATATCATAACAAAAATAAAAAACAGTTTTCGGTATGAACCGGTATACCTCCCAGCACTAGATGCTGTCATAATATTATCTGCAATTTAGTTAAATTGTTGTAAAATTTATCATTTAAAAATATGACTAAAGGTGTTAGATGCCTACTGTTGAATTCAGATCAGCAGCAGATAAACATGTGGTATGGCTATTTAAATCGCTGTAACATTCTGCAAATGCAACCTAGTTACATTAAAGTAGAAAACATCCCTACACAAACTTTTTGAGAACTTATTGTGTTTTTGTTTGTGCTATAACATTTGTGCATTTTGCTTTAACTGTTGATGGATGGATAGTATTGCTAATTCATAGATCCCGTATTTTGGATTTGAATCCCAACCTGGATCTTTGTCGATGTGGAGTCTGCACATTCTTCCTGTGTTCCAGTGAGGTTTACTCCTTATACTTACGTTTTCCCCCCACACCCCAAAGACTTGTTTGTTTAGATAGTTTGTGCCTGGTTTTCAGTTTGAGTGGGCCTTTCAGTAGACTGATGCCCCACCTAGATAATGGTTTCTGCCTTTTGTCCAGGGCAGCCAGAATAGGCTTAGGCTTCCCATAACTATGAACTGGACAAAGAGGATTTGACAGTGACATATTATATTACATTATGTTTGCTAATGGGTGTCTTTGAGTTCAAGTAAATACATTTCTGTGCTGTTTATTTTTTGGTTGTGTAACCTGCCATAAAATCTACAGACTGCTAAGCATATGTTGGGAGGGTAAATGTTGAAGATGCCTTACTGTCTGTGCACAAGAAGCGATAAAATTTCCTCTGTCCAGCAAACTGTAGAAGCACATATGTGGATTACAGTTCATGCTGGAACACCCGGTACATAAAGTTAATAAAGTCAACTAACTCATTATGTAGATGGTGTGGTTTACTGTTCAAGTTTCTTTTTTGGCTCAATGTATCCTACACTTTTGGGTCTGAAACTGATGATTAAGAATCATTACCATCCCATCATAACCATATCTATCTATGTGTCTGTCTATCTATCTATAAGTATCCATTTCTGGTATATACTTTTAGAAATGAAACATTTAGTAGTCAGTTCACAGGTCACACACTCTGAGTTGTAATTAGTGCAAATCAAATGCATAATTTAGCAGTGTTTCTTTTTTACAATAACAAAGAGTGAAAAATAAAACTATTCAACATTCTTATGTTTCAGGATGTTTGGAAGATACAACAATTTTTTTATATATCAGCTTTGTTGCTTTGACTTAACAATCTAAGTTAACTTTGTATATACTGTATACTTTTACAAAAGTGAAAGTAAACATTTTAATAATACACCCAATTTATGTTTCCTACCATAACATTAAAAATTTACCTTTATAAAAAAAACCAAACAACAACATAGCAGGTAGCAACATAAATATATAAAATATAAGCTATATTTTTAATTTAACAAGATATGCAAAATATCTTTTTTTATATACTGTTCAGTTAAAGCAACATAACATCATGGAAATTAAAACTGTGAAGCCAAAATTGTGTCTAGACTGTACAGTGTATTTTGTTACGCAACTAATTCAAAGCATTTCTTTTTGACCTACTATGCTGCCCTCTAGTGTATTTATTGAGAATTACACTATTACATTTGATTGAAGTAAAATCTGCAATTTCTTTGTAATATACACGTTTTCTTTCAGATTACATGATAGATTACTTAATGACACCATTCACTTCTGGGTATTCATTGGCAATAATGTACAAATATAATATCATTTATCTATGTATCCATCGATTAATATGCTAAACCCCCTCAGTTTGGGTTTTTTTTTTTGTTCTCTATTTCGCCTTATACAATTTCTTACTTTTCGCATACCCCTTGGGGTCAGAGCACAGGGTCAGCCATAGTACAGCACCCCTGGCACAATTACAGGTTAAGGGTCTTGCTCAAGTGCCCAGCAGTGTAGGATCTCTTTTGGCAGTGACGGGGATTCAAACCGGCAACCTTTGGGATACCAGCACAGATCCTTAGCCTCAGAGCCAAGGTTAAGGTAGGCCAAAGCCTACCCCAGCAGTATGAGGCACAGCAGGATGCGAGTTCTTCCCAGGGCACATTTACACACATGCCCGCATGGGTAGAATTTATCATCATCTACTCATCTGAAACCCACATCTTTTAGAATAAAGTCTGAGCAGATGGATTAAAACAAAAGAAGAAGAATATTCAAATATAAAACAAAATGTGCTTTGTCTTGAATTTGACTCCCATCTTTAGGATCACTCAAGTAGCAGCATTAAATATTGTGACAGCATGCTTCCAACACAGTTTAAAAACATTCAGGTATGTATTTAACTCGTTTCACTGTATAAAGGTAAGCATTTTAGAAAACCACTACAAAATGTATCTATGCAGGAATAACTCACCAAGGAGTGAAATTATTAAGTCTTCAAGTTATATTTCACCTTTTCTTATGATAGTATCCATATGTTTATTATGCTGTCTCTTTCTTCATCTGTCACATTTGACCCCTTTTTCCATAGTATGTATGAAATTTTTTTGCATAAAATATTCTTTGGCCAGACTGAAGATGATTCTATTGATCTAAAAACGGACTGATTTACATGTCATACTTTACAAATATCTACAGTTCAAAAGAATCAATTTTCATTCACTCTGGCTTCTTTTTGATCTTCATTTCACAGCTTAGTACTGGCAAGAATAGGGAAATTGGTGAAAACATGGTTCATAGTATGGTCACAATTCATTCTGCCTCCTCATTCGAAAAAACTGTGAACTTAGGAAAGACCACTTGAAAGGGAGTGCAGAAATTTAGATATCTCTGTTCTGCATCTTTTTCAGGGGGGAACACTAATTTGAAAGGACAGAACAAGCACCCTGAAGGCCCACTTAATGCTCCAGGGAAGGTCAGGAAGCAGGAAAGTGAACTGCCCCTTTGGATCACAAGATTTCAAAAGGGTATCAGAAGAAAGGAGTAAACAGAGACAGAGGCTAGCAACCCCTTGAGTGTCTAATGGATGTACCTTTGAATGAAAGAGGAGCCTGAACAGATATTTATTTTGCTTTGCAACTTTTATTTTTCCAAATAAGAGTACCACTTCTGTTAACTGGAAACAAAGACTGTTCTAAATAGAGAATTATTGCACATTACAAATATTCTGCATATTTGTAATTAATACACCTTGAGTAGTCTGGCTTCTCTGCCTGAATTATGCCCCCAAAAGTTACTCTACTTGAACCTTTTGTTGCCAATGTGACATTGCTGTAGCCTATCCAGATGTGTTGTGAGATTTTTGTTCTTCTTATCCCATGAATATAATATCTTCACTGATCTGGATCTATATTGGGCACCTGGCTAGTATGAATATTCTGTCTTTATCTTCAATCTGGCTTTTTTCTCATCTCCTGTACTTCCCTCATTAAAAACTAAAATCTAAAATGAATTTAAAACTCATTAAATTAAGCAACATTTATTTAAAACTTTTAGCAAAGCACATTCAGATTTAGCTTATCTGAAAGAACACATTATATTGTAAAAATCAAAGCTGTGATAATACTGGGACAGCTTACCTGCAGGCTGCTCATTTTTTGTTCCTCTAGGAGGCGCTGTGCTTCTTCTAATTCTTGTTGAAATAGCAGCTGACTGTTCCTGAGATTAATGCCGCTCTTCTCCTGCATCAACTTGGCGTATGTCACGGTTGCAGGAAGATGCTTCTGGTATCCAGAGACATTTGAAATGGATGAAAAAGATGGAGATGGGCTCCTGGGAAAAAGAAAAAAAATGAACTCAAGACTTGATATTTTCATTTCAAAGAAAGAGTGTCTCAAAATATAAAGTATAGTCAAATGCAGTAATTTCTTCCATATATCACATCAACTATAGTTGTCCCATTTTAAGAAATTTCCAGACTTCACAAAAATGAAATTTAAAAACTTTGGCAATTTCCAGTTCAAGACACTACTTTATGAGGTTGCCCTATTGCTCTTAAGCAAACTCCAGCTCAGCAACTATTGTCACATATTTAAAATTTACACTACACAAAATGTAAAATCATGTTAAAACAATGGTTTATTAATTTGAAAGGATTTTTAGTTTACACTTTGCGCAAGATGTATGAGTCACTCTGTAACTTCTGTGACTGGGTGTAATTCCACCCCACCCTCCAAGGACACCATGGGATCAAAGATATTTGAGTATTTATAAACCAAATGCATTGTACATTATTTTCAAACTGATTGTTATTGCCCCAGGAATACAGAACATCTAGGGCCTCATGCATAACAGCATGCATAGAATTCACACAAAAACATGGTGTACGGACAAAAGTGGAAATGTGCGTTAAATCTTACGTTCGTTGGGGTTTTTAAAGGGGTAGTGCTTAGAACTTGGCGTATGCACAGACTTATACATCTAGATTTTTTGTGCGTATGCCAAGTTCTAAGCACTACCCCTTTAAAAACCCCAACAAATGTAAAATTTAACGCACATGCACGTGCTGTACTACAGCCCTACCCTGACTCCTCCCAGAATTTTGTATATTTTAATATGCAAATTAATATAAATATCACCTTCCACTCAGTGTTTGGGTAAAAAATCATGGAAAAGGCACTTGAAAAAAAGAAGAATTTCAGTGAATATGAAGTGGAGGTAAGGAAAAACATACTATTTATCAGCTTACACAGTGGTATAAGAAACCAAAGTGTGGCAGAGACACTCGAAAGTTCAAGTGCCCGAAAGAAAAAACAAGTGGTCAGATATTATAGTTGATGTGAAAAGGAGAGTCGCAGCCCACCGCCTGTTTATTCTGTTTCAGACAATATTACAAAAACTGACCCCCCCTGCAATGCTCAGGTGATGATGATGCTGCCGTGCCAAGTACATCTTCAGGAACTGGCTGCATACACACCACTGCCTTGGAAACCGCTGGGAGGCCATTTAGTTTCGGTGTACTTCTTAAAACCTGCATCATAGATGTGAATCTAAAAAAGAAAAGTAGACCAGAGAAATAGTAGCATTGCTTTGACGCTGGGTGCCGCCAATTTGTAAAACTGAGCAGAAATGTGTGTATGCAAGGGGGATCCTGCTGTGAAAATGTGCATGGCTTTACACCAGATTTAATTTTTATACATCTCGAAGTGAGCGTGAAAACGGGCATATGCAATATTTTTGTGTGTATGAACCATTTATACATGAGGCCCCTGATCCTGAGAAATTCCACTTAAAATGTTGGACATTCAGTGAAAGTGCATGGGTTCCCTGCCTTCCTTTAAAAATTGGTGGATGCGAATCCTTTACTGATATTTTACCTCTGCCGCCACCTACCCATAGACTGAAATTTATTTTCATAGCCTGGAAGGCTTATATATTAATTCTCCTTGGGACTGCTCCTCATTAGTTTACCTTACAGCTGTGCTTGTACAAGTCTCTACAAGACTTACAAAACAAGAGAAATCACACCTTTTCAGTCTCTAAGACATAGCCTAGCACCTGATCTATTAAAAAATTGAGAGAACTAAAAAACAAGTGCTTATTTTAGAATATTTAACTGGATACCAGCATTATTACATCCCCTACATAAGTCACTACCATTGTAATAAGCTATTAATATTTCACTGTGACTTTCTTTTAATGGCTCGGCAGACACATATAGTGTATTCTTGCTACAATTCCATATTTACAAAATTTGTATGTACCCTAAGTTCTTGTCAATAAGCCGCGGCTTATCTAAGGAAAAAAGTTGTGAAAATGAAAAAATAGAATATCGGCTTATACATCCATCGCGGGGGTTGCGTTCCAGAGCCACCCGCGAAATAAGAATATCCGCGAAGTGGAAACCATATGTTTATATGGTTATTTTTATATTGTCATGCTTGGGTCACAGATTTGCGCAGAAACACAGGAGGTTGTAGAGAGACAGGAACGTTATTCAAACACTGCAAACAAACATTTGTCTCTTTTTCAAAAGTTTAAACTGTGCTTCATGACAAGACAGAGATGACAGTTCTGTCTCACAATTAAAAGAATGCAAACATATCTTCCTTTTCAAAGGAGTGCAAAGCAAGCAGTCAAAAAAAAAATCAATAGGGTTTTTTGGCTTTTAAGTATGCGAAGCACCGCCGGTACAAAGCTGTTGAAGGCGGCAGCTCACACCCCCTCTGTCAGGAGCAGGAAGAGAGAGGAAGAGAGAGAGAGAGAGAGAGAGAGAGAGAGATAGAGAGAGATAGAGAGAGACAGATAAAAAAAAATCAATACGTGCCCTTTGAGCTTTTAAGTATGCGAAGCTCCGTGCAGCATTTCTTTCAGGAAGCAGCTGCACACAGCCCCCCTGCTCACACCCCCCTACGTCAGCGCAAGAGAGAGAGAGAGAGAGAGAGAGAGAAAGTAAGCTGGATAGCTTCTCAGCCATCTGCCAATAGCGTCCCTTGTATGAAATCAACTGGGCAAACCAACTGAGGAAGCATGTACCAGAAATTAAAAGACCCATTGTCCGCAGAAATCCGCGATATATATTTAAATATGCTTACATATAAAATCACAATTTAAATGACCGCTACGCGCTCGTGTTGACTCGGCGACGCCCAGAGCAGAAAGAACGCGCTCCGGCCGCTCCAACCGCGCCATGCGGGGAGTGAGAGAGACGGCAATATCTCACACTCTCTCCCCCCTTAAAGAAATTAAATGGGCGCGAGTGAGACCACTGACCTCCCTCCCTTCTATTAGTTATAGGTTATAGTACGTTCTGCTTATCCATGAGTCCGGCTTATCTATGATACGATTTTATTTTAAAAATTCGTATGATTTTTGGTCTCCGGCTAATACATGAGTCCGGCTTATAGACAAGAACTTAGGGTACTTACATGCACATTAATTATTTAGATAAGTAAAATACTTTTTCTAATAACAGCTAAGTAAATATCCTCATGAACAAAGACAATGCCATGCATAGGATACACACATAAACAGCACAAAATGGGACGTATGCAGCAACCTTATCATTTTTGAATTCTTTTGTTAAACAATAATGAAACTCTCTCTCTCTCTCGATATATATATTATATTATATATTGTCACGGACAAGCGTTCAAGGAGCGGCTTAAAGACCCAACAAGCAGCGTGAAATCGCATGTCAGGGGACAACAACAGTGTACTAACCGCTCAAAACGCCACCTTGAATTCACCCGAAAACCTTAGCCAGCAGAAAAAGCTACTTCCGGGTTCCTTCCTTCACTCTGGTCCCCTAATGATGACATCACCACATCCCATCTTACCTCAGCGGCTCCTTTCCCAGCATTCCCTTTCCATTTCCATCCCCACAGCATAAATTGTCCGCCGAGCATCATGTACATTGTCTGTGTTGTATTTCATGACTGACCATATAATGAAAGCAAACTGGTTCTTACAGTATACGGGGACGGATTCCCCAACTCTTAAAGATTGTGTTTGTGCTTTCTTTTACAATATATATATATATATATACACACTACTGGTCAAAACTTTTAGAACACCTTGATTTTACTAGTTTTTCTTCAAATTTAATCAGCTGAAATGCAACGGATGATCTAAAATTGTGAAAATGTAAGCAGTAAACTGCCATTGGTTTTTAATTTAAAGGTAAGGTTAGCAAAAAGTGAAAAAAAGGTATTTTTAGAATATTACAAATGGGCCTTCATCAGGGAACAACTAATAGGTTACAACCTACAGATGTTCTATAGCAATTAAAGTAAAATAAACCTTGCAAGCTAAAGAAAACAATTTGCACAGGAGTCCAAACTTTGGTTGATTACTTAAAGCAGAGTTGGAACTGACTTGCTACTACACCATCTGAAGTACTACTTGGACAATATTACTCTGTAGAAAAGTTGTAAATTCCAGTGATAATGGCAAGAAAACGGTTATTAACAAATAAATTGAGACAGAGCATTAGTACCCTTAGAAGTGTAGGCCTTTCATTTAGAAAAATTGCAAACAAATTTAAAGTGACAATGAGTACGGTATCCTATGCAATCCAAAGATAACTGGAAACTGAAAGAAACTCTGATAGGAAGAAATCCGGCAGACCCAAAGTCACAACCCTATCAGAAGAAAAGTTTCTGAGGGTCATCAGCTTATGTAATAGGCACTTCACAACACAACAGCTTCAAACACAGTTTAACAGTGGTTGAAAATGCAAGTTTCAGTTTCTACTCTGAAGGGGAGACTTTCTCCAGTCTGCAGTAGTCCATAGCTGGTATTTCATGGCCTCTGTTTTGTCCTTTAAGGAATGGCTTTCTTACTGACACTTGCCCTGTCAAACTGCAGCACAACGTCTCCTCTTCACAGGTTCTATACTTGCTTAAAAAGATTCCGGTATACGCTTCCCCCTTACATGGTCATAAATTGGTTTAGATGAGTTAAACAATGGATGGATGGAGTACTGACTAAATGGCTGGCTGTTGCATTTTATGAGCTTATACAAATTAAATTAATTAATAATAACAAAATTTATGTTTACAAGGTGCTGCAATGATTTCTAATACTGTCTCACAGATTCATAGTCCTAGCTGTATGACTTGGAACTCTGGCTTCTTACAACACAAGTAAGCCTGTGATTCTCTAGAGAATCGTAAATCCAAGAATGGCAATCAGTTTCTGTTCCGTCCGATATTTGGATGGATGACATATCATGGAGGGTGGGTGCGTCTGGGGAAATGTCATTTAATTAAATAAGCATATCTGTAATAAGGCGGTTTTGTTTTGTGGAGACGTGATTCCGTTGCCTTTGCTGACACTGACTGCTGGCAGAGTGGAGCACAGCAAGTTTAGGTGTGGGCGGTCGCGTCCGGGCAGCTGCAGAACCTGGCATGCACGATTTACCTCATGCTTAGTTCACAGGTCGTGAAATGGGCGCCACCTACTGACTCTGGGAAGCCGCTGCGTTTAACTCTGGGGCGCCGCGGCGCATTTGTACTACAGCGGATTCATTGTGTAGGTGCCTTCGTTCATTGTGTCTATCCATACGGGCTCCTTTTGTATTTCCGTTAGTTGAACTCTTTCATTGTGGAGCCGTGATGTGTTTGCTTCTGGTGTGTCTGAAGTAGGCGCCACCTACTGACTGTGGGAAGCTGCTGCGTTTGAGCGCAGTGCGCATGCGTTTCGGTGCGTCCGTGCATAAATTAAACTTTGGTTTAGTAATATAGATCTTCATGAGTCAGGTAGTGTGGCCTTGTTGAGAATGGATGTTGGGCATCAAAACAATAAGTCTGCCTTAAAAACAACATGGTTGTCATTTTGATTCCCTCGTTTGGCTTACTGAGTGACTCTGGGCAAGTCACTTAAGTCCATGTCACATTAACCTTAATAGTGATTTTCAGTCTTAGCCTTCCTTTACATTGTCATAGCAACTCAGAGGCAGTCAGTGGTAGGTTCTGTTTTGCAGTCTGACATACCCATGTTCATCCAGAAATATAATGCATATAAATCAGCGATGAGGAATAAGAAACACAGGTGTTTTGGGCTTCACAAATTGAAAAGAAGCCCATCTGTATGATGTCTTATGTTTACGCACCATAACAAAACGAACAAAAGAAAAAGAAAAAAGGACAGAGATTGTTGCTGAACTCACTGTAGCTGTTAACACTTCATATAATGCTGGCTCCATCAGGCAGCATGTTATTAGCTTTTAGAAAAAGGGTGAAGCACAACAGTGCTAGAAGGACTTACATCTCATCCAGAGCTGACTCTTGCCTTAGGCACAACATTGCTGAAAGGTGCACCACTCAAATCTGCAGTGAAATAAATGTGTTCTAAAATTGGCTATCTCCATGGGTTTTTTTCTGGATACTCTAAACTGCCCCATGTGAGTGACTGACTAGTGACATAAAGTATGACATGTAATGGACAAATACCCCATCTGGATTTGGCTGCTATCATGTGCCCAATGCTGCCAAGTTAAGCACTTGCCCCTTCTGACCTTAAAATGGGGAAGTGGGTTAAAGAATAGATAGATAAATGGAATAGTATGTAGAAGTCATCACTTTCTTTGTACTTGCATAATGCAAAATTATCAGATTTGGTTAAAGACATGGAATCAGCAACTTTTTTTCCCAGGTCTATGTTACATTAGATTAGTAGACATATTTTGTTTGATATTTGAGACAATTATTATTCTTTGAAACACTAAAGGTAGGCTTTCTTGCTGTACTACCCAACTTTGGTGTTTTTTGTTTTGAGAAAAAATTTAAAAAGCCCGAAAAAGCATTTGGTCTTAAAAAGTGAGAAGCATCAATGATGTGAAAGGAACATGATAGAAAATTCAATGGTAGTAATTGTAATCTGTAGTAAAAAAATCTTCGGATACCTAAATAATCTGAATGAGACCTAACAAAAATAAATAAACAAAATTTGATTCTTATCAACAGCTGTAGGACAGACTCAATTTTACAATCAAATGAGTAGTAACAGAATAGCAGTCCAATGAATACTGTTGATGCCTCTCAGCTGAGAATGGTATCCTTCTTCTCATAAAATGTTACAAGAATATAATGTTAATTCGGTGGCAAAGTCATCAAGTGCTTAGTGCTGCCATATTAAAATGATAGGAGAAATGATATAAATGCCAGACCGGCTAGTGTCTTTGTTGAGTTGCCACATTTTCCCTATCTCTGGACAGGATTTCCCACCAGAAACTTTAGTTTCCACCACAAAAGTTAACAACAATAAAAAAACTTACTTGCTACTGCCAGAATTTCTTGAGAGGATTGTAGATTGGTATGACACAGGTGAGAAGGAGCTCTGAATTTGCTTCAGTGCATCATCTAAATGAGGACTCTGTCTTCTGAATACTGAAAAAATATATTTAAAAAAATGTTATGTTTTCATATATTTAATTTTTAATTTATTTATTTATTTCTGATACTTGGTGACCCACTGGACAATAACCAGATATTCATTTCTTAGCATAACTATTCATTTTCTTTTCTGCCTCTCTCATGTTTTTCCCCATCTTCCACATTTCCAAGCTTCTGTTATGAGCTCTTTTCCCCATAATATGCCCCTGAAACCCTAACCCCTGAAATTAGGGCTATTATTTTCTGTGCAGCTTGACTGTAGATAACTACAGCTTGATCTGACCTAAAACTGATAGACCTGTCTTTCATATAAAATATGATAAAGTAATTCAATAATGAAAAAAGCAAATGGAAAAAAACTGTGTTACAACCTTACCTAGAAAATGTTCCCAATCAATGCCATTAATGATATATTAATTAATCTGTGCACATGTCTAGTCCAAAATCAACAGTGATCATGTGGCCTTATAAGTTAGCAGCCCTTTGCCAATGCAAGGAAGAATTCAGACCCCTTCTCTTTCTGCACAATTCACTGTGCTGTGTATTTAATTTAAAAAGGATACATTTGCCTTTTGTTGTAAAGCAACATTTGCAGTGTTAAAAGGCTCTAAATGCTTCACAGTCCACAGAAAACCATTATCAACCAATTCTCAGTCCTGAGACTGCCAATGCCTGCTACACATTACCAAAAGTAGGTGACAATTCTGACATGCAATTTCAGATTCTCATTTCCTGAAAGAAGTAGTAAAGAGCATCAGAGAAAATATAAATAAATATGATAGGGTGACCTCTGTTCACATTTTGTCAATATGGCTAATAAAACATTTGCTCTACAGTTAAAGCAATTTATAAAACTATATTTGATTTTGTATATTAATGGTGAATTTCTCTTTAAGTTTTAGATAAAGCATACTATAGCATCTACTCCTACAATCCCATATACTGTAACAAGGATAGCGCCATCAAATGTCTGTCTTTACAAATAATAATATGAGGAGAGTTCTAAATGACCAAATATTGTTATTTAAGTAAAATACATCTGTAATGTCTATGAGGTAAGTCCGAACAAAGTGTGCCAACAGTCAATACATTAGCACAAAAATTGATTTCTTAAGACAATAAAACATAAGGGAGAGATGATCAAAGGGACGACACAAAAAAACAAAAACAACTCTCAGAAAGAGGATCCTGCTGTTTATGTTGTGGCTAGTGCCCATCACCTTGGATTGATTAAATGGGTACAGTAAATGGATGGGCACATGGGTCAGAGGGAAAAAAATCTCAGGTGTGTTGTGTGACATTAAAGACAAACCTAGCTTTTTTTTAACCCCTGAGAGCTTCAGCTTGGGAAGATGTGGAATCAAGGAGCTGCTATTCACAGTACAGTAGAATAAAGTTGAGTCTGGATTGTCCGATACATGTATCAGAGATCAATTCTTTCTCATTTCTACTTGACTGTTCATTCAAAAGCATTAATATTTCTTCTTACATTCGAGTATGTTAGTGGGAGCTTTGTAAAGAGATCAGATTAATAAGAAAATGTATTATCTCCTGTATAACGTCTATTTGTTCCCAGCAAACCTGGCTTTGGATGGTTGGTGGTACAGCTAAAATAAAAACAAAATCAGCTTGACTTAGTGTCCACAATGTACACATTGTCCAGTACTCAGCGCAAACATTTACAAGTTGACAAATGTTAGCAACATGTTTATTACAGCAAGACTAGTCTACTGAAAAAAGATGCTGTTAAAAATCCAGAGCTGAACCTTGCACTCTCTTCAACTAATCTAAACATGGCAGCCTTCTAAATACTGTGTGTGTTAGATAGATTTTAATTTCTAAATCTTCCTAATATAACAAGTGATTGGAAATGTGTGTGTTTGTGTGCGACTGGTGCCCTGCCCAACTTTGAATAAGTGAGTTCAGAAAATGAATGAATGCATATTGTTAGACACAAAAACATTCCAAATTAACAAGGGTCCTTGACAGGAAAAAAAATGAAAAAGAAGTCTGAGTCCACTTAAACCAAATAGCAAAGTAAAATAAACAATAAATACCTCCTTGTCTTTTTCTCTGTGAAGAAGGAAGATGTGCTCTTTGAAACTTCTCTGTCACCTCTTGAAGTTTCTGCTTCCTTTGGAGAAGAATGTTTTCTCTTAATTTTTGTTCTCTTACATCTTCCTCTTTGCGTTTTTCTTCTAGAGCCCTGAGAATCAAATAAACAGACTTTTTATGTTTTGCTAAGAATGCAAAATAAGGAGAATATTTGTTTTTTTAATTAATATTACAATATTAAAAATTAAACAGCATGGCCTGGGGCCTAAAGCACTGGAATTTATACCACAAAGTTTTTGATTCAGTCCTTCGCTTAGATTTACAGAATGACTCTGAAGAAGTCACTTGGCCTGCCTGATCAACAACTGTAAAAAATTATATGAACAATTGCTTAATAAAAATCACTGCTCTTGGGGCAGTGTTCAGTATATGAATGGTGCTCTCCATAAAAAAAAAAAAAAACTGTATGTGATTAATCTCAAAAGCAGTCTTTTGTTAATATAATGCCTTTCACAGTGAGCACCATCACAAGGTGATTAACCAAGCATACACGAATACATTAACTACAGTATATTATGTATCAATGTATAAAATATATACTGTATGTATGCATGAGAGTATGCATGTGTAATTCTAAAATAGTAGAGGGTAAAACAAGAACACACAGAAGAAATCCAGTTTGGATTCCTGTAGTACAATAAGGCAAAGACAGTGGGCAGATGATGTTGTGGTCAATGAGTCTTAAGGTCAATGGAGTGATCCATGACAACACAGAGTGCAGCACAAGTCACACCACTGCTGTCAATATGTAGTGCTGACAATATTATGGAAACAGTTGTTTGTGTTACCATGTGCCACACAGTACTCTGTGAAGTGTTCTTCATGCCTGATAAATGTCATTGTTCTGTAGGAAAAGGAAGGCACCCACAGCTGAAGATATGGCCCTGAGCAGCCCAAACTTATGGCTGCATATCAGGACCAGTGCATCAGAAGGAAGGCTATTGTAGACTGAATGGCCAAGCAGCAGAGCCACAGTTGCATCAAACTAGAACACACACAATCATCTCCCTGTAGCAGGCCTGTGGTTATAATGCATTTCCCTAGTACAAGTGCCATCCACTCATCATCACCACTACATCTTTAGTTACGAAAGCTCATTCTTATCTGGGACTATTGATGGTCATGTATGTGTCCAGTGAAGATCTGTTGAATGGCTATGTTTATTGTATATACACGTGCAACAAACAGATCCTGATCCTGTTAATGCACATAATGGGAGATGTGTTCTTCCAGAATGACAATATATACACCCTCATTAACAACAACATAATTACAGCTATGCAACTAAGGGTGTCCTAGAGTACATTCATCAATTCCCTGCCCGGTACACTCATTAGACCTCACCCCAACTGAGCTTGAATGGGACTGCCGGGGAACAGCCATTGGCAATGAAGCTCTACCAGTTGCATGGATTCACATTCCACTAGAGGACATTTGTTTCCTGCAAGATTGTTTAAATGTCAGAGTGCAGGCTAGTACTGTTGCAAGGGGAGGTTATACCTGATATTAATGGGAGTGTGATACTTTTTTACCAAATAAATCACACTGTATCACCTTATGTGATCATATTCTTAAGAGACTCAGATGATTGTCGAATCTCAGTTTTGTGGCCTGACACCTAAAGGGTGTTCTTCTTTCAGTTTCCACCAGTATATAAATAAGATAATCCAGAACAATTTGTGCCAACAGTCAAAACATTTTTAAAAACAGAGTAATTAAGCAACAAAACAAAAGGGAAGGATGATCAAGAGGAGGAAATAAAGTAACAAAAAGACAAACAAAAAGAGGACATTGGTGCCTTTGTCATGAATTGGGCCCCATGACTTTGCCATGGAATAAGCGGATAGTGTAAATGAATGGACAGATAAGTCATTTAGAATTTTAGGAGTTACATACTGTCACGCACGTGCAAGTAGGAGGACATTGTATGGACCAAGCGAAGGTAACTCCACGCCGGGCTAGGGGGTGGCGGGGTACACTAAATCTTCTCCTGTTATCTCTGCAGACCAGCCACGGGAAAGCCGGTCTGACTCAACATTGATGGCGTCGCTTCCGGTTCTGGTGCCTAGGATGATGTCACTTCTGGTTCTGGTGCCCAGGATGGTGTCACTTCCAGTACCGGGGCCTCGACTGACATCGGAAGAAGGTCTCTTTTGGTTCCCCTACATCACTTCCACTCCGACTACTTAATGATGGATAAGTATCTGCCTGTATTTCTCAGCATTGAGTACACCATTAATCCTGACCAAATCTCCAACTCCATTCCCCAAACGTTCAAGGAACCTCCACCATGCTTCACTGTTGCCTGCAGACACTCATTATTGTACCGCTCTCCAGCCCTTCGATGAACAAACTGCCTTCTGCTACAGCCAAATATTTCAAATCTTGACTCATCAGTCCAGAGCACCTGCTGCCATTTTTCTGCACCCAAGTTCCTATGTTTTCGTGCATACTTGAGTCGCTTGGCCTTGTTTCCATGTCGGAGGTATGGCTTTTTGGCTGCAACTCTTCCATGAAGACCACTTCTGGCCAGACTTCTCCGGACAGTAGATGGGTGTACCTGGGTCCCACTGGTTTCTGCCATTTCTGAGCTGATGGCACTGCTGGACATCTTCCGATTTCGAAGGGTAATAAGCTTGATGTGTCTTTCATCTGCTGCACTAAGTTTCCTTGGCCGACCACTGCGTCTACGATCCTCAACGTTGCCCGTTTCTTTGTGCTTCTTCAAAAGAGCTTGAACAGCACATCTTGAAACCCCAGTCTGCTTTGAAATCTTTGTCTGGGAGAGACCTTGCTGATGCAGTATAACTACCTTGTGTCTTGTTGCTGTGCTTAATCTTGCCATGACATGAAACTGTCTTCCACAACATCACCTTGGTAGCAGAGTTTGGCTGTTCGTCACCCAATTTTAAGCCTCCTACACAGCTGTTTCTGTTTCAGTTAATGACTGTGTTTCAACCTACGTGTGACATTGATGATCATTAGCACCTGTTTGGTATAATTGGTTGATCATACACCTGACTATAGTCCTACAAAATCCCTGACTTTGTGCAAGTGTCCATATAAGAATTGATGCTGGTTTGAAGGCAAAGGTTAGTAACACCAAATATTGATTTGATTTAGATTTTTCTTTTGTTCGCTCACTTTGCATTTTGTAAATTGATAACAATAAACAATCATTATTTATATTTCTGAAAGCATTCTTTGTTTATAGCATTTTTTCACACCTGCCTAAAACTTTTGAACAGTACTGTGTATGTATATATATATATATATATATATATATATATATATATATATATATATATATATACACTTTATATGGTTGAAAATAGTTTTACTGTCAAATAATGCAAACAGTACGCAACATGTGTTTTGCCCTAATTCTGGGCTCATCAGGCGTATACACTCATTGCATCCCCTCTCGGGAATCGAACCTCGAACGTCAGCGCCAAAGGCAAAGCCCCTAACATTGCGCTACGGCGTGTGGTGCATTCATTTGACAGCATGTAGATCAGGGTAATTACATTCATGGCATTCGTAGTCTGAATCACAATCTGATTGTATGGGTGGTTACCTAATATATATATATATATTGTGATATGGACGCTGTATTGCGCCCGACCCAACACAGACTCACACTGAGGCACGTGTAAAAGCACAAAGGACTTTTATTTTTCTTCACAGGCAATACACAGTCTCAAAAGCACTTAACTCCACACAACACAATCCTTCCTCTGGCACCACCACTCCTCCCAGGCAACCTTGTTCTCTTCCTCCCGATTCTGGCCCTGAGTGGTGGTTGCCTGTCCTTTTTATAGCCCACCCGGAAGTGCTCCAGGTGCTTGATCACCTGTTCCTGATTTTTTAATTTATTTTATACTGTATTATGAGGAGAAAGAAGAGGCTGACAGAATATGAAATACTGTGTGTACACAAGAAGACCACCTGCTAACCACAGGTACAGGGCAACAGCCTTTTTTAACTTGCCAGCAGCCCCATTTCTCTGTGTGATTACAACCTCAGCTTATACAGTGGCTCTGTTCTGCTTGTGCCATTTCCATGAATGATATGCCTCATTTCTCCACACAATCACAGTTGAAGCAAAAAAAAAAGGATGTGCTGCCTAAGACTTTATTATTGACAAATATCGAGAAATAAAAAACTTGAGTCAGCTAATTTTCTTTTTTCTATAACGAAGCCAAATTTCAAGAGTGTTTTATGGGTTTGTACTAGACAAATATGGGGAAGGAATTAAGTGTGACACCACTACTAAATTTTGTTTCATCTGTTTCCTTACAGTGGAGGATGAGAAAACCCCGGAGGACTGTTGAGGTCAATTTCAGTTTGTGCAAAATCCATCCCCTTCTGGTCTCTGTGATATTTAAAGTGAAGGACCACTGAAGGTTGGTGTTCATTCGAGGCCCACCTTCAGTTTTCCACTTTTCACATTGATTATAAAATTCTATTAAGGATCTTTGAAGCCTTAAATAGGTATGCACCTTCTGACACAGGCCTCTGTGATCTCAGGAAGATGGTTACCTTAAAACTGTACACACATTTAAATGAAGTGCCTGTTGTAATACATTATATCACATGACTCTCAAATAGAAAAATACAAGTAATTCAACATTGATCTATGCATCACCTAACCATTTTCCATGCTCTGTTTTTGACCGAGGATTGCAGACAGCCAAAGGCAGTTGTGAGAGCACTGAGAAAAAGGTAGCAGCCAACAGTGGATGGGATAACAAGTCCATTTCAAGGTACACATAAATTATACCAACACAATAGTTCAAATCAGAGAATGCAGAACTGACAATTAAGCCAACCTGTATGTCATTTGGAAAGTGGGAGGAATATGAAGTACCCAGAGTAAAATGAGAGTCAAATAAGGCTGTGCCTCTTCACTGTATGAGCTGTTCAAATTAGGAAATTATTGTAGTTACTGCTACACACATTCAACTTTTATTAAATACTAGCCATTTAGCCCGTTACAATAACGGGCGCTAGAACAGTAGTGCATAAACATTAGTAGGAACAGTCTATATTAAATTGCAAGGGACTTTGACTCATTCTTTTTGTTGGTCGTATTTTTCTTTCTTTCAGCCTTTCTTTTGTTGATGTTTACTTGCTGAGCTGACCGTTCTTCGTGGGCTGCCGCCGTGTATTGTGTGTCTTTAATTTTCTGTGACAGTAATACTGTCTTGTACGGCTCTATTCAATAAGGGCGCGTAGATAATTTAGTTCAAATGGCTCTGGAATATGTGAAGAGCAACAGGTGCAGATCTTTATTTACACGCGCCTTTATTCGCTGCGCCCAATTGAGGTCGTCCTTTTGAGGCTCGCCTTTTTGTGCACGCCCTTATTGAAGGATACCGTCTTGTACGTCCGCTGGCTTGTACGTCCGTAATATACGTCCGTATGTCCGTAATATACCTTTAATTTTCTCTGGCGGTAATACAGGCGTGCGCGTCGGTAATATGCCTTTAATCTCCTCTGACAGTAATACTGGCTTGTATGTGGCTGTAATATGCGTCACTGTATTGTATACCTTTAATTTCCTGTCGCAGTAATACTGGTTTGTATTTCCGTAAAATGCCTCTAACTTTCTCCGACAGTAATATTGCGCATAGCACCGTGCCACGCGCATGCGCACTTCACCAGAAGACACCCACACACGGACACCTGGACCCACATAGGGATTTTATATATATAGGTATTTCTATTTTTTCCAGGATTTTATGCTTCAAAGCTGAAACAAATGTAGGCGGGGGGCCAGTGAAGTATGGTAGTTGAGTTTTGAATGAATTCTATTTATTTATTCGCTCATCTCAAGTCCTGAAAACCTCCATGGACACAGGGAGAATATGCAAACTCCACACGGAGAACAACTGTTGCAAGAAGTCAAACCTAGGATGTTGGATCCATTAACCATACAGTGCACTACGTACTGCCTATGCTATATTTGTTCTGTGTTCCTCACTTCTATATGCTCTGTCAAAGAATATACCAATTATAAATTAACAAACTATAACCATACTTCCTGGAAGGGAAGACAAACCAATATCCCACAGAAGTACTTTATTTACTCCATTTTTTTATTCTTCTGTTTTCGGTGCTTTAGTAATAAACCTTAGCAGTTGTTTCTTTAACACAATGGTATAATGAATTTGATTGTGTAATATTAGTAACAGGTGGTGCATGCTGCTTTGCAATAAGGAGACTGGGGTTCATGTCCCGGGTCCTCCCTGTGTGGAGTTTGCATGTTCTCTCCATGTCTGCGTACGTTTCCTCCACAGCTCAAAGACATGTAGGTTAAGTGGATTGGCGATACTAGATTGGCCCTATTGTGTGGTGTGTGTGTGTGTTGTGTGCTGTTCAGCTTATGAAGAACTGGCGCCCTGCCCAGTGTTTGTTCCTGCTCTGTGCCCTATGCTAAAAAATGATGAAATTACTTCTGATCCATTTAATAGTTAAGAGTGAGTTCTTTTTAATCATATAAAACTTGCTGGTAGTGATTATGTATTTCAGTTTTTATAATAATTATTTGAAACTGCAATACTGCCACATTTTTAGCTTATTCACTTTAGTTAAATTCAATGATTACTTATTCAGATTCATCTTAATAGTGTCTAAAAATTGACCCAGTTTGAGTCAGTGTGAGTGCCTGCTTGATTTTGCCTACCACAAACTAGCACTCTATCCATTGTTGGTGTCTTATTTGTGCTTGATGCTCTGAGGATGGGATCCTTGAAACACGGAATCAAAACATGCAGGTTAAAGACAGGATTTGTTGTCAGAAAATATGGAAATGGACCAATAAATGGTCATTCCAAATTGGCCAGGTATGAGTGAGCATGGATGTTTGGGCAAATGTGTCCTGTGATGGACTGGTGCTCTATCCAGGGCTAGTTACTACTTTGTGAAAGTTACTCCCAGAATGAACTCTAGCACCATGAAACCCTGATTTGGATTAACCAAGTTCAGAAAATGGATGGATGGATATACAGCATCAATTTTTGGACTCTGTCATGGCTGTTATATACAATCAATACTTTAGTAAAACATCAAACTCTAAACCATGTAGTGAAGTTTTAATAATTTAAAAATGGGACTGTTTTAACATTTTACATTGGTATATCAAACAAACACAAACAAGAGACACAAAAGAGAAACTGGACAGGAAACAATAGCCAGTCAGGATTATATTAACTTGAATACAATCCAGGTCAGGTTAAACGAAAAGCTTGTAATCCTGTAAGACAAGCTAAAGATGAGAACTAGAAGAGTAGCCAGGAATGCTAATCATACAACAATGACCAGCCTGGAGTATGTTGGTACCTTGTCTTTTAAGAGCAAAGGAAACATGAGCTTATCTTGTGCAGACAAAGTTCTCATAGTTCACATCAATTAATAAAACCCACTACTGAAATCCATGTATTTACACCAGAAATTAGGGAAGCCCTCTAAAGATTGAATTGATAAAAATTTCACATTCTTGTATTTAATTAGCTTCAAAGACGCACTCGCACTTTTGTTTATTATATTCACATCAAAACTGAAAGTGGGTCACAGACTGTGCTTTATAAAATAAATGGCAGCAACAAAAAATATATGACGTATAAAAAGGAGCTATATGCATTGACTAAGAACAATAAAACAGTAACTTTAAAATGCATACTAGTAGAATGGTGTAGTATCCATCCATCCATTTTCCAACCCGCTGAATCCGAACACAGGGTCACGGGGGTCTGCTGGAGCCAATCCCAGCCAACACAGGGCACAAGGCAGGGAACCAATCCTGGGCAGGGTGCCAACCCACCGCAGGACACACACAAACACACCCACACACCAAGCACACACTAGGGCCAATTTAGAATCACCAATCCACCTAATTCTTTTCAATATTTTAATGTCAAGGTACTGTAACTAAAATGCCATAAAAGTTTACTACATAATCTAAATGTATTATTCAGGTGTGAACTCTATGAAGCAGGCAAATAAATTATACATTATCAAACAAAATAGTGGTTGCTGACACCCATATGTGGGTGAGTACAAATGGCTAGAAATTCTCACCTTGTGTCTTCTTCAAAACAATTGACTGAAATTTGCTTATTTCAACTTAAGTTTCATTTTGAAGTGTGTATTGATCATAGCCAGGAATTAATTTCAGGAGGATGAGAAAGTATACAAATCATAATTCTGTATATGATCAGACAGATCCGAAAATCCCTTCCCTCCACCCAGCTATGCCTATGGCTCGGATCAATATTTATAATTTAGGAATATGATAAACTAACTTTCAAGTCTCTAAAATAACATATTGTGAATACCGGTTTGGCAGTTTTCAATATGTTATTTACTAAACTGCCACCCATTCAGGGTGGGTTCCTTTCTTGACAGCTGGTTACTGCCTGATTAAGTATGTGGAAGTTTATATGAATTTCACAATTTCACAGTTGTGACATTTCACAACCTGCTACACAAAATATTAGTTCTTCACAAGACATATTCCTTCTTTTGTCAGCAGGAATGTGAAGAACTTGTTTTCATAATGCATCTCAATTGATTTTCACTTGGTCACAGATTATCTGTTTGGTTAGCAGGTGTCATTAGGGTAGTTGCTATGTACTAGTGGTTGCTGTGTACTTTAAGGTCAAGGCGAGTGTCTGTGGATCCAAGTTAACAGTATAAATACCATAGGATTATAGATTAAATCTCTTTTTTTAAAGGAAAAGTGTGTAACTCAACAAATGTTGTTTTACAAAAGTTCCTTGATGGAGTACAAAGCACTCTAGCCAGAAAAGCTGGTATAATCACAGGTAAAAACATTTCTTGATGAAACTTTACTTGCAGTTCCTAGCTCTCACAGAGTTAAAAGAAAATGCAGTGCATAGCCATGTGTTCTTAGAAATTTCATATTTTGTATGGTGTTTCAATATGTTTGGTCTACAACACCCCTAGTATATACAGTATGCTCCCCTCTTTCCCTCTTTGTTTGTTCAAAAAATTCACATGCAAGTGCCCAAAGCATGTCACTCTTTTACCAACTTTGCTTGTCCCAAAACTGTCAATGATTTGTTAATTCTCTAAAATACCAACAATATTTGTCCTCGAAGTTTACTTGTCTGTTGTGCACTGTTGTCAGTTCAAAATAAAGGAGGAAACTGTTAAACTTTCAAGGACACTAAAAGATGCCATAGTATACATCCATCCATTTTCCAACCCACTGAATCCGAACACAGGGTCACGGGGGTCTGCTGGAGCCAATCCCAGCCAACACAGGGCACAAGGCAGGGAACCAATCCTGGGCAGGGTGCCAACCCACCGCAGGACACACACAAACACACCCACACACCAAGCACGCACTAGGGCCAATTTAGGATTGCCAATGCACCTAACCTGCATGTCTTTGGACTGTGGGAGGAAACCGGAGCGCCCGGAGGAAACCCACGCAGACACGGGGAGAACATGCAAACTCCATGCAGGGTGGACCCGGGAAGCGAACCCGGGTCTCCTAACTGCGAGGCAGCAGCGCTACCACTGCACCACCGTGCCGCCCGGGCCATAGTATACAACCAAAACAAAATGTTTTTAATGCACTTGCTTTAATGAGACACAGGACTTCTGTTAAGAGCATTCTGAAAACTCGTAGGACATGATATGTTGCTCAGTTTGTCACTTACCCAATGTAGGGCTGTTATTTGTGGGAAGATATGACCTGATATCGTAAAAGGCAACTCTTATAAGATTGAAGAAATAATTCTTGATAAGTCTAGGTAATGTCCTGGACTTGATGCATGAAAGCAGCATCTAGCATTATATTAAATTTGCAGCTAAGTTGTCAATCCCATATAACACACAGGTACCCATTTTCACACACTCCGAGGAAAGGACAAATGTGCTCTCATATGATATGGAAGCACTTGTAGCAATACATCAATCATTTAACTTCACCTCCCACCATCTTTCTTCCTGATCCTTTGCAATATCCTTGCTCATTTACTCCTACAATGTCTTTAGTAACTCCAATACCTTGTAAAATTCTGATGACGTATATCACCTAATGAACGCATATGCCACAAAATTTCAACCACATGAAGACAGTGAAAGACCCAAAAGAAACGGCAGTAAAGTGGAACACAGAACATAAAATAACTGTACTAAACAAACTTAAACATCTGCTGTAATTTCACATTAGTAATCCAATGGAATAAAATACCAATGGTCTAGTCTCCAAAAAGTTTGTCTTCCCAAAAAAAGCATTATATTAGGCTTCCAGTAGTGGAAGTGGTTGAATGAAAGTGGTTGAATTTAAAAAATCATGTCAATTATGCACAAAATTAACTACTACATATGTTTCATCCTGAAAAATCAATTACTAGTACTTGCTATAAAATGTTACCATTTAGTTCAGAAATGTCCCTGTAGGTTTAGAATGTTGCACATTTTCACTTTGCACAAACAGTGTTTACTAGTATGGATGACCACCTACTATGCACACCATTTAAGCTGCAAGAAGAAAGTGAGGAAGCACATTCCAACTACTAGCTGCCTGTGTTTTTTGTCTGCCCTCTCGGCACTACTCAGCTCTAAACAAAGAAAGAGTCTATCACTCAACACTCAAAAGCATTGGCAAGTTTTGGAAAACAGTAGGCAAAGAAAGCTTTCCAAGAGCACTCTAGACTGAAAGATAAAGTGTATTAATTGTAGCCCAAGACAAAGAACTCTGGTTTGAGAATTTCTGTGAGCAGATCAGAAAGTAATATAGAACGCTCTGGTAAATTATATAAGATTAAACAAACAGCCTTTAGCAAAGTAAACTGTATAACAGATATACATTAAATATGCTTTCAGGAAGTACACCAATGATGGATTACACATATAGCAATTAATAAAGAAATAATATAACAAAATACTCTATTGAGGAGGTGATAATGGAAGAAAAATGAAACCTTCATGTAAAATAAACCACTGATCTTGTCCATGTTAGAACAAAAACAAAACAGCAACCATTCTAAAGATGGTTACGGTTATTGTGAATGTAATAAGAATGATAGATAGATAGATAGATAGATAGATAGATAGATAGATAGATAGATAGATAGATAGATAGATAGATAGATAGATAGATAGATAGATAGATAGAGTGCATCCGAAAAGTATTCACAGCGCATCACTTTTTCCACATTTTGTTGTTACAGCCTTATTCCAAAATGGATTAAATTCATTTTTTTCCTCAGAATTCTAAACACAACACCCCATAATGACAACGTGAAAAAAGTTTACTTGAGATTTTTGCAAATTTATTAAAAATAAAAAAATTGAGAAAGCACATGTACATAAGTATTCACAGCCTTTGCCATGAAGCTCAAAATTGAGCTCTGGTGCATCCTGTTTCCCCTGATCATCCTTGGGATGTTTCTGCGGCTTAATTGGAGTCCACCTGTGGTAAATTCATTTGATTGGACATGATTTGGAAAGGCACACACCTGTCTATATAAGGTCCCACAGTTGACAGTTCATGTCAGAGCACAAACCAAGCATGAAGTCAAAGGAATTGTCTGTAGACCTCCGAGACAGGATTGTCTCAAGGCACAAATCTGGGGAAGGTTGCAGAAAAATTTCTGCTGCTTTGAAGGCCCCAGTGAGCACAGTGGCCTCCATCATCCGTAAGTGGAAGAAGTTCGAAACTACCAGGACTCTTCCTAGAGCTGGCCGGCCATCTAAACTGAGCGATCGGGGGAGAGGGGCCTTAGTCAGGGAGATGACCAAGAACCCGATGGTCATCCACCAATCAGGCCTGTATGGTAGAGTGGCCAGACGGAAGCCACTCCTTAGTAAAAGGCACATGGCAGCCTGCCTGGAGTTTGCCAAAAGGCACCTGAAGGACTCTCAGACTATGAGAAAGAAAATTCTCTGGTCTGATGAGACAAAGATTGAACTCTTTGGTGTGAATGCCAGGCATCACGTTTGGAGAAAACCAGGCACCGCTCATCACCAGGCCAATACCATCCCTACAGTGAAGAATGGTGGTGGCAGCATCATGCTGTGGGGATGTTTTTCAGCGGCAGGGACTGGGAGACTAGTCAGGATAAAGGGAAAGATGACTGCAGCAATGTACAAAGACATCCTGGATGAAAACCTGCTCTAGAGCACTCTTGACCTCAGACTGGTGCAACTTTCAGAAGGACAACGACCCTAAGCACACAGCCAAGATATCAAAGGAGTGGCTTCAGGACAACTCTGTGAATGTCCTTGAGTGGCCCAGCCAGAGCCCAGACTTGAATCCGATTGAACTTCTCTGGAGAGATCTTAAAATGGCTGTGCACCGACGCTTCCCATCCAACCTGATGGAGCTTGAGAGGTGCTGCAAAGAGGAATGGGCGAAACTGGCCAAGGACAGGTGTGCCAAGCTTGTGGCATCATATTCAAAAAGACCTGAAGCTGTAATTGCTGCCAAAGGTGCATCGACAAAGTATTGCGCAAAGGCTACATGTGATTTCTCAGTTTTTTTCTTTTTAATAAATTTGCAAAAACCTCAAGTAAACTTTTTTCACGTTGTCATTATGGGGTGTTGTGTGTAGAATTCTGAGGAAAAAAATGAATTTAATCCATTTTGGAATAAGGCTGTAACATAACAAAATGTGGAAAAAGTGATGCGCTGAGAATACTTTCCGGATGCACTATAGATACTTTATTAATCCCAAGGGGAAATTCACACCGTATTTAAACATATTACTTATGCATGGCATGCTTATTATTATTGACATTGAGGGATCCAACAAAATTAAGGCTTTATTACATTCATTTATCTATCCATCCATTTATTATCAAACTCACTTAATCCATTTCTTGGCTGCAGGAGGTGTAAGACAGAAACTAGCTGTCCTATTCAGTCCATTGCAAAGCACTATACACACCTAACTGAGATCCCTCACATGTGTCTCATGTAGAGTCATCAGTTAACCTAACATGAACATCTCTGAAGGAAACAAATACACAAAGAAAGTGAAAGTAGACTGGTACGAGCATTCTAACTCTGAATGCAGGACTTTGGAGTTATTAAGTGGCACAAATTATATATCACAGTTAGAAAAGTAATTCAAACTTCACTTATGAATAATTTTCTAATACATATTTATGAGAGGATTGACTGAAAAATTTAAATCCTGAACTCTTAAGAAAAACATCAATAAAACAAGTTTTACTTTTCAGTTAATTAATCCCCAAGCACACTATTACATTTGCTATATGAACAACGCGGACTTTCCTGTAGCAGAAGGCGGAGGGCTGACAGCTTTCTTTGCTTATTTTCCCTGACTGAATGTCGCACAAGCTAAAGAAAATCAGAGTAATATTAACTGGTTTTGTGGACAGTTAAGGCAGTTGTTGGACTCCATCCTCAACAGGTAGAGATGTTCAATCTAAAAGCAAGCACTCTTTAATTGAAAAAATGTGTTGCATGAAGATTGCAACAATCACTTTGCAGATCTCTTGTAAATAAAAATAACACTTAATACTGTGGCACATTAAATGGGCACAGTATTAAGCAAACCTGCTATTTCCATGTCACTAATTGCTTTTTTATTTAAGATATTATTATGTGTGTAGATGCTATTATTTAAAGCTGGTACCATGGATCATATGTCTGTGTCTTTAATTATGAGAAGAAAGAATGTGAGTAGTTTTGAATGCGGCATACTGAGTTACATGGGTGAATTAGGAAAAATGGTCCTGCTGGAGTAGTCATGCAAGAAACCCTGACTAGTGTATCAAGAGAGGATCACTTTGACTGGTGACAGAGGCTGATAGGACCTGCGGTGAGAAGCAGATGAGTTGTAGTCAGTTGACTATCTGATGGGTGTTGTAGTCGTTCTCAAATAAATCTGCCAGGATACAAAACTTGTTACATCTTGAAATTGGTATGGCAGACAGAATTTCAGACTAACACAACAAGATATGGTTGGAGTGGAACAAAAACACTCAAATACTGGACACCAGAAAACCTTGCTCTGTTTCTGCTAGCCTACACTGATGGGAGAACTAGGGTATAAGCAGGATGGATCTTGAATCATTCCTATCAAGATTCAATAATCCAGGCAGATACTAGTGGAAAAACAGTATGAGATGTATTTTCGTTGGTCCCTTAGAAGATTAGAGCAAAATTCCTATGTCAGGAAATCAGGAAATCTAAAAATCTTCACTATTCAAATACACCTGTTTACAAAAAAAACATTTTCCATAGATTAATATTAAGAAAGTCCTGGAAAGATACCAGGAATATCATGGGAAATCCAGTTTAAAGCAATGGCCACACCAATCATAATACAGTATGTCAATGCAATCTATTATCTGTTGGATTACATAAAATTTGAGATCCACTACTACAGTAGTTTTTTTTTTTGGACTATGAGATAAAGACTATGTTCACAGCACACCTCAGTTCCAATTTTTCACTCATGCATGACACAGATCCAAACTTTTTAGAGAAGAATGAATACCAAACAACATCTGGAATCAGACCTTTTCAGAACAGACATAGGCCACAGTCATATGTGATACTAAATCTGGCACAGACCTATGTGACTTTAATGTGCGTGAATAAAAGAGTGAATCGGATTTGTCTGGAAGAGCCTTTTTGGCAGATGTTGACAAATGCCTGGCTTGACATACTGAATCTTCTTCATGTGGGAATCTGAAAGAAACTTCCAAGTCATATAGCTGAAGCACAGACCTTTAAGAATATCTGGATAAGATACTGAGACAAGTTAGCTGTTAGCTAATTAAATAAGCTTGATGGACTGAACAGTCTCCTCTCATTTGTCCAATTTCTATAGCTCAATACAGTAATCCCTCCTCCATCGCGGGGGTTGCGTTCCAGAGCCACCCGCGAAATAAGAAAATCCGCGAAGTAGAAACCATACGTTTATATGGTTATTTTTATATTGTCATGCTTGGGTCACAGATTTGCGCAGAAGCACAGGAGGTTGTAGAGAGACAGGAACGTTATTCAAACACTGCAAACAAACATTTGTCTCTTTTTCAAAAGTTTAAACTGTGCTCCATGACAAGACAGAGATGACAGTTCCGTCTCACAATTAAAAGAATGCAAACATATCTTCCTCTTCAAAGGAGCGCGCGTCAGGAGCAGATCATGTCAGAGAGATAGAGAAAAGCAAACAAATCAATAGGGCTGTTTGGCTTTTAAGTATGCGAAGCACCACGGCACAAAGCTGTTGAAGGCGGCAGCTCACACCCCCTCCGTCAGGAGCAGAGAAAGAGAGAGAGAGAGAGAGATAGCGACAGAGTTGATTTTTCAATCAAAAATCAATACGTGCCCTTCGAGCTTTTAAGTATGCGAAGCACCGTGCAGCATATCGCTTCAGGAAGCAGCTGCACAGAAGGTAGCAACGTGAAGATAATCTTTCAGCATTTTTAGATGAGCGTCCTTATCGTCTAGGTGTGCAAACAGCCCCCCTGCTCAATCCCCCTACGTCAGGATCAGAGAAAGTCAGCGCAAGAGAGAGAGAAAAGTAAGTTGGGTAGCTTCTCAGCCATCTGCCAATAACGTCCCTTGTATGAAATCAACTGGGCAAACCAACTGAGGAAGCATGTACCAGAAATTAAAAGACCCATTGTCCGCAGAAATCCGCGAACCAGCAAAAAATCCGCGATATATATTTAAATATGCTTACATATAAAATCCGCGATGGAGTGAAGCTGCGAAAGGCGAAGCGCGATATAGCGAGGGATTACTGTACATCCCAATTGCTATGTGTTCTCTGATTAATATTCTGCATTTCATATGTACATTTTTCTCCAAGATTCTCCAAGATTGGACAGCCATTGACAAGTAATGAAATGTCCCACTTGACATTTTGACATGATCAAACCACTGTTTTGCAAAAAAACCCTGCATATATTACCCACACACTAACCATTAACTCTAACCCAAATCCTGCAGTCCAGCAATGTTAAATAAACTCAAGGCAACAGGCATGATTTTTTACTTTTATCTCTCCTTTTTGATCAATTTACAGATGTCCTGCGCTCAAAACAATCCTAAGCAGCACAGAACCATGCATGCTTTTGTGTTCGTGGTGATCTCTTAGGCTTCATATCTGACAAATTTGCTTTTATTCATTTTAAACATGTAAGGCATATTTATAACAGATATCTGCATACACTAATCTTTGATTTTGAACAGTTAACAAAAAATGGATATGGAGCGCTGTCAGGCTCTTACGTGTAGTGTGAGCATAGCCAAATAGCTGTTAACATGGGCCCAAATCCCTGTGCTGCGTTCTTGACCATGTTGATTCCAAGAGCAGACAAACTCAAGACTAACAGGTGGGTATAGGTGGGACCCAGTCCCTAGCAGACAGATGTATGTATTAAAGCTGCCTTTCAGTGTTGGTTCATTCACTTATTACACTTTAACAATTAAATGCTGTGCTGTTCAGTTGACAGTCATTTAAATTTGAAATTATGGTTATACCTTTATGGTGCAAAGATTGTGTAAAGATTGCTTTCATTTAAAAAAGTTCTAATAATTTTAAAACAAATACTAAATGACATAGACTTCAAAAAGAAACCAAGCCTTATTCTTAACACTGAATTTAATCTGACAGCCTGCAGACATAAATCTGTGGATAATTACCTAAAGGCTGATACAATTTACAAACAAAAAACTACCAAGCAAGTCTATGTGTTTGTTTAGTGTTTTATGTTTAAGTGCTGCATTGTGCCTCTTAAAAGTGGCGGTGAGAATCCAGTGTTATTATAGGATGAATACACAAGGATAGACCAATCATTGTGTATTGAAGTTAGCCTTATTATTTTATTCTTAGCTTCAGTCTTCTACAATTTATTAGTTTATTTTTATCCTGAACTGATAAAATACTGAAGCAGACAATAGACGGACTAATAAACCAGGGTAAAGATAACAACATTTTTAAATTCTTCACTCCTTCACCTTAATTACTGCTATAAGTTTTGAATTGGCATATCTTGGCAGCTTATCAGTTGTGAATAACGTATATCAGTTTTCAAACTCATGACATTTTATTATATTAGTAAGAAATTGAAAACAATATATGTACATCTTCAAATATTTAAGTTGCAAAGGTTTTTAGCCCAAGTACATTTAATTTTCATCAAAAAACTGAAGGTGTAAGACCCTTGCTTACCTCCTGCGACGGTTGGTTTCTTGAGAGAAGTTTCGAACCTTGGCCCGGCTTGCCTTTTGGTCTTCAAGCAGTGATTGGCGCTCATCTTCTAACTCCTTTTCAAATTGTGTCTTCAGATTTCTGATATCACTTTGAATTAAGGAAGGCATAAGAATGAAAATGGTTAGCTGCTTCTGTTGGTGACTCTTTTTGGCCCTGCACAGATCAGCTGTAAAGCTCCCTCAAAGTTCTTCTAAGTCTCTAAACACTGCTGCTACAGATGGTTGATGAGCAGTTCTAAACTGTCCCAGAGTCTGTTACTGTGCTTTGCATTACAGGTTCAAATTTGGCTCATATTACTCCTAGGTGTTTAGAATGCAGTGTGATCTATTTGTTGTTCAATACCTCAACACACACAGGTCTACTTTAAAATGTGAATGTTCTCAAACCCTATACAGAAATAAATTCAATTAAGATTTTTCAAGATTTGCTGCATATTTTTAATTTGTGTAAAACATGAAAATGAAAGTTCTCTTTGGCGATAACTATAAATTGCATATTACATGTAAAGGAGTACTCATCTATTTTGCCTAGCAACATGTCTCATGATGACACAACTACCACATTGATTGTATAGCCAAATTAATTATGCATTAAAGTGTAAGTAAAATCACATGAGGTAAGACTGAATCAATCAATAGATTTTTGAGAATATGAGCATAATATTCCTGTTTCTGGGATAGATAGATAGATCTGTATTTGACCCATTCGGCTTTTTACAGTAGCTCATTAAATTAATATTCCAACAGATACATAAATTAATATACAGGTATACTGTATATATATATATATATATATATATATATATATATATATATATATAATCTATTATATAAAAAAATTTTGGGTCGTGATTTGATCATCTCGGAGAGACACTTTGACGTCACAGAGACGTGATCATCTCAGAAAGACACTTTGACGTCACGAGAGACTAGACATTACAACCTTAGGAAGCAAGACCTGGGAGATGGTGACTTTTTCACGTCACACCCTACTTACAAACAATTTCTTGGAGACACTTTAACGTCCCGCAAGACAAGGAAGTGAGACAAAAGGACAGCTGCTGTACGGGCTTTTAAATGATCGACGTGCAGCACAATATGCAGATCACACAGCACAAAGGTCAGCTGCTGTACGGGCTTTTAAATGATCGACGCGCAGCGAAACATGCATATCACGCAGCACAAAGGACATTTGCTGTACGGGCTTTTAAATGATCGACGCGCAGCATGACATGCAGATCACGCAGCACAGCACAAGAGGCAGCTGGCCTAAAGGACGGCTTCTGTAAGGGCTTTTAAATGATCATCACACAGCATGACATGCAGATCACACAGCACAAAGGACAGCGGCTGTACAGGCTCTTAAATGATCAACGCACAGCGCGACATGCAGATCACACAGCACGGCACCAGAGGCAGCTGGCTTAAAATGCTCCCCCTGTGGAGGGGGAATAACTCATTCATTACAGCTTTATTACTGGCAAACATCAAGAAATAAAAAATGAATGAAAATGATTGAAATGTAAATAATCTCTTTAAACTGTACAGGGTGGTCCAGATGTAACTATGCAGTTATTGTATTGCATTGCATTAAAAGTTGCATAGTTAAATCTGGACCACCCTATATATCCGGTTCACCAAACCCGGTGTTTGGTGAATGAAGCGAGCAGATAGATAGATAGATAGATAGATAGATAGATAGATAGATAGATAGATAGATAGATAGATAGATAGATAGATAGATAGATAGAGTGCATCCGAAAAGTATTCACAGCGCATCACTTTTTCCACATTTTGTTATGTTACAGCCTTATTCCAAAATGGATTAAACTCATTTTTTTCCTCAGAATTCTACACACAACACCCCATAATGACAACGTGAAAAAAGTTTACTTGAGATTTTTGCAAATTTATTAAAAATAAAAAAATTGAGAAAACACATGTACATAAGTATTCACAGCCTTTGCCATGAAGCTCAAAATTGAGCTCAGGTGCAACCTGTTTCCCCTGATCATCCTTGAGATGTTTCTGCAGCTTAATTGGAGTCCACCTGTGGTAAATTCAGTTGATTTGACATGATTTGGAAAGGCACACACCTGTCTATATAAAGGTCCCACAGGTGACAGTTCATGTCAGAGCACAAACCAAGCATGAAGTCAAAGGAATTGTCTGTAGACCTCCGAGACAGGATTGTCTCAAGGCACAAATCTGGGGAAGGTTACAGAAAAATTTCTGCTGCTTTGAAGGTCCCAATGAGCACAGTGGCCTCCATCATCCGTAAGTGGAAGAAGTTCGAAACCACCAGGACTCTTCGTAGAGCTGGCCGGCCATCTAAACTGAGCGATCGGGGGAGAAGGGCCTTAGTCAGGGAGATGACCAAGAACCCGATGGTCACTCTGTCAGAGCTCCAGAGGTCCTATGTGGAGAGAGGAGAACCTTCCAGAAGGACAACCATCTCTGCAGCAATCCACCAATCAGGCCTGTATGGTAGAGTGGCCAGACAGAAGCCACTCCTTAGTAAAAGGCACATGGTAGCCTGCCTGGAGTTTGCCAAAAGGCACCCGAAGGACTCTCAGACCATGAGAAAGAAAATTCTCTGGTCTCATTAGACAAAGATTGAACTCTTTGGTGTGAATGCCAGGCGTCACTAGTCAGGATAAAGGGAAAGATGACTGCAGCAATGTACAGAGACATCCTGGATGAAAACCTGCTCCAGAATGCTCTTGACCTCACACTGGGGCGACGGTTCATCTTTCAGCAGGACAACGACCCTAAGCACACGGCCAAGATATCAAAGGAGTGGCTTCAGGACAACTCTGTGAATGTCCTTGAGTGGCCCAGCCAGAGCCTAGACTTGAATCCAACTGAACATCTCTGGAGAGATCTTAAAATGGCTGTGCACCGACGCTTCCCATCCAACCTGATGGAGCTTGAGAGGTGCTGCAAAGAGGAATGGGCGAAACTGGCCAAGGATAGGTGTGCCAAGCTTGTGGCATCATATTCAAAAAGATTTGAGGCTGTAATTGCTGCCAAAGGTGCATCAACAAAGTATTTAGCAAAGGCTACATGTGATTTCTCAGTTTTTTATTTTTAATAAATTTGCAAAAACCTCAAGTAAACTTTTTTCACGTTGTCATTATGGGGTATTGTGTTCTGAATTCTGAGGGGAAAAAATGAATTTAATCCATTTTGGAATAAGGCTGTAACATAACAAAATGTGGAAAAAGGGATGCACTGTGAATACTTTCCGGATGCACTGTATATATACACACACACACATACATACACACAAATGCACACAAACTATGGTTTGAGCACATACCAGAATACCTAACACAAAACAAAATGAAAAAGAAAGGAAAAACTTCTGACTTGGCCATCACTGTCGCAATGAGGCATTATTTAGCTGCATATCTGTTGGTATAAAGGTGTCCCAGTAGTGTTTCTTAACACACTTCTACTGGAGAATTTGTTGCCTGAAAGTACTCAGTGTTAGTGTGTCAAAGGGAGGATGGTGCAACATTGCTCATAACGGCACTCAGTTTTGTGTGAATTCTCTCATTCCCTGCTACCTCCATATGATAGTGATACCCATTACTGAGCCTGACCTTTTAATTAGTTTGTTGATTCAGTGGGCTTCTCTTGTAGTGATGTTACTGGCCCAACAAATCACAGCATAGAATATCACACTTGACATCACAAAGTTGAAGTACATGTAAAGGATATTATTATCCACATTCCTAAAAAAGAACCTGCTCTGCCTTTTCTTATATATAGTTCCTCTGTGTTACAATACCCGTCCAACCTGTCACTGATGTGGACCCCCAAGTACTTGTAGGAGTGCACCAACTCAACATCCACTCCCTGAATAGTGATTGGACATAGAGGCTCTTTGGAGTGGTGAAAGTCAATAAGCAATTCCTTGGTTTGGCTGAAATTGCAGATGATTCTTTCTGTACCAAGTAACAAAGTTCTCCCCCAGACTCCTATACTTTGTCTCATTCCCATTATCGACACACCCCATATGTATAAAATCATCTAATAATTTCAGTAAGTGACATGCCCTGGTGTTATATTTATTGTCTGGGGAATTGAGAGTAAAGAGAAAAGGAGACATGACTGTTTTTTGTGGTGCTCCTGCACTGCTCTTATTTCTATCAGAGATACTCACAAACTGCACTCTACCAGACAGATATCCCATTATCCAGGACACTATAGGCGCATCCACCTGCATAACTCTAAGCTGCCCTTAACAGGGATAGTTGAATGGTACTGAAGACATCTGAGAAATCAAAAAACATAATCCTCACAGTGCTGCCAGTATTATCCAGGTGAGAATAATCCTTGTGTACCAATTAGAAAATTGTGCCCTCCACTCCAATCTTTGATTAAGTAAACTGCAGTGGGTCCAGGGGGTCTACCACAAGAGGACTCATATAGCCCAGGACTAGCCTCTCAAAGGCCATCATGATGTGGCACTTATTAGTTTATATAACAGGGATTACAAAAAAAGAAGCACATATCTCAGCAACCCTAGGTACAAGGCAATTAACAACATTTTCTACAAGACAACGGTCCATCACCTAGGTCACTCAATTACACATCCACAGGAACAATTTAGAATCACCTGTTAATATGTATTTAATATGTTAATATGTATTTGGCAAAAAAACATGCATGTTAAGATAATAAATCAGTCTAAAACGTTTTATTTAACTAACAGTTACATTGCCACAGTATCTTATTCAATATTTTCTTAAATAAAGACAAGAGTACTGTATATGCCACAAGCACAACTACAATTAAACATATTTCTCTCCACACCTCCTGTTTGTTGTTGCCAGGCTATGTTAATTACTCAGCCATCACCCGAGGCTCATCTGAGCCCAACCAATCTTAGGATTTAAGTAGGCTTTCAGCAGACAGCAGGCACATCATTGCCAAGTCAAATGTATGCTTTATCAAGCTTACCTTAAAATTGCTTCTTTTGTGTTCATTACCTTTGACTTATTCAGCTACAGTATGAGCAAACGGTCGTTGCTGAACAAAGAACAACTTCATATCAGCATATATATATATGATATTGCTCACTTCAATTGGCCTTAATTTCTTTATGTATTTATCTAATAATTCTTAGTATTAGCTTTCATGTCTGACTTTGCATTTCTGTAGACTAGTGAGCTTTGGTCCCTGCTCGCTTTGCTCGCCAACAACCCTGGCCTGCGTCTCTGCCGCTCGTGTATGTGGATTTCACTTTCACCAAACAATTGTGAAGAAACACTACTTTACCCTGATGGCAACACGAATTAAATGATCTACAATTCTCCGACATAAAGTTTAAATCTGAACAATATATTTGATCTCTTTTTGCTGTTCCAACATAAAATTTAAATCTGAACAATATATTCGATCTCTTTTTGCTGTTATGTTATTTCACCGAGTAATAACTTCCGTTTGTTTGCGCTAATGCAATCTTTACCATCATTTTTTTTGAGACTTTCGAATTTTAGTACTTTCATTATCTCTAACCTGCTCTGCATGTGTATTGCACAAACGTTTTTGAATTCTTTACGACGTTTTACTTTGTCATCTACTCTTTGTCTTTTATTTCCGGCCCCGGGTGCGGTTAAATTTCTCAGCACAAAGTCTCGTCTTGCTGGACTTGAAAGTATCTCTCTGAAAAAGTCACGTCTCGTCCCAGGCTAAAAAGTCTTGTCTCGTCCCAGGACTGTTTTATTATGATAGATAGATGAGAAGCATTGTAAACAACCATTCATTTTTGATTACTGCAATTTAGGATTGTAGTGTGTTGTTGTGAGACAATCAGGTACAATATGTGCAGGAACCAACCCTGTTCAGGCCTTCACAAAGCTCACTCGCACTCAAACCCATGCTCACTCATGCTGAACCAATTTAATGTCACCAGTCAATCCAATCTACATGTCTCTTGGGATTTGAAATTGTAGTGTGCTGTTGCGGCTAAGACAGTTAAGTTCCTGCTCCTGCCTCAATGTGTGCCCCTAAGTAAGTCACATAACATGCCAGTGCTGCTCCTGTTATTTATACATCTGTAAAGAGTTATAACACCCTCTGATCTCATAAGTAACCTTAAACAAAGGAATCAATCAAAAATACAAAAAACCTAGAAGAGGACCGCACAGACATGAGAGAAATGTGTAAAATTACACAACAGCAGTTCCTGAGACAGAACTTCAATCCAATTTCCTGGATCTATGACGAAGCAGCACTCTCTACCTCTGTACCCATTTTTTCCTAATGCTGTCAAGGATTTATTTTAACTTCTGTATGCTCTACATTTCAATATTATTTTAATTAATATATTTATTATTTAAATAAGGTATTGAAAGGTGGAATGGAAAAATATTTTGCCCCATACATTTGCTTGAGCTTGGACAAGTTCCATTTTTCCATTCAATAATGTGCCAACAGAGCTGACTTCTAATGTATCCTTTTTCATCACTGACTGATTCCATGATTTATTCAACCAGACGATTATAGCATACATTTCCTTTTTGGCTGGTCATTTATTTACTCCTGAAAGAGGCTTTATTTGTCTGTCACAATACAGATGCAATTTAACTTCATTTTCTGGTTTAGAGTCCTATTGCCATTCTATACGCTATTTAAACTATTGTTAACTATGCTTTTTGCATTTAGTTTCAAGTGATGTTTCTTCTCAAATTACATTTACATCTTTTAATTGGTGGATTACCTAGTGGTCAACTGAAATAAGAGCTGCCTACTTAAAATGTAAAGATTATGTTGTAAATGTACCTAGCTTCAAAATTTGCTTCAGTGAGCTCTTGTTTCTGTCATACTCTGATAGACTACACGCAATTCATCGACACATAGAAAAAGAGACTATACTTTTAGGTTAACGCATTCATCCAACCACACATTTACTCAACCTTGTTAATTCAAGTTTAGAATTGCAAGAAGACTTAGTCTACCAGGAAAACATTGGTGTAAAGTGAGAACCAACCCTGGACAAAGTTCCTGTTCATCTTGGGGCATTTGCACACATATTTGCACACACACACACACACACACACACACACACACACACACACAATGCATAGTCACCTATCAATCTCACCTGCTTGACTTTTAGAAGTGGGTGGAAAGAGGAGTTCTTAGGGGGGAAAAAGGATAAGGTATACACAGGGAAAATGTGCACCACATACACACACACACATGCTGACCAGGCTGGGACTAAAACCTGCTTTCCTGTAGTGACAAAAATTGTACCACCATAAGACGCAAAGCTCTCAGATATAATGAAAGCTTATGCAATAAATACAAGGGAAAAAGAATAATATTTCTATCAGCTACGCTGAGTTCTAAACAATGCTTAATTTAAAAGTTTTAAGATAATGTGCATAACTAAACACATTTTAAGTGCAAATCACATAACTATCTACAAATCATTTTATGTGCTTCTCTGCTGTTTTCAGTTTTGTGACGCATATTTAAAACTGAAAAATCTTATCATACACTATTCCATACATATACAAAAAAGAAAAAGTACCAACTACTGGAATATTTCCTTCCTTGAAACCATCAGCTTTTTTGAGGAGCACTATATTTGAGCCCAATTGAGTTTAAAGCCTGCTTCCAAGACAAAGTCCCATTAAGACTTAAATTACCAAGTAGTGCGATTCAGAATGGTACTTTAGGGACCATCAGATCTCGAGTTGACAGGCTATGTTGGTCTGAATGCCACGTTTTTGTCAAAATTGTTATAATACTCTTATAAGTGTGGAATCAGGAATTGAGTAACAGGTTTGTCTAGCAGTGAAGAATAAACAACAACAGCTCCCATCAAATACACACAAGATTACAAAAAAAAACCCTGTCTTAGTTAAAGATAAAAGAGCAGTCACAGTATAGGCAAGGCAAAGTAAAGGCGTATTGCCATAGTTATGAAGGAGCCCCTGTAACATTTCTTTAAACACTTCTGATGAATAATTGCTTAATGATAGAGTGTCACTATCCTTGGGGTTGAATTCCACATCGACTCATTGCCTGCATGGACATTTCATGTTCTCCCCATGTCTAAGTGGGTTACCTCCCACAAGCCCAAAGGTCTGTCTATTTGGTGCCTCTACACCATGAGCCAGCATGAGTTAGTGTGGGGCGGAAGATGTCATAGACTGGTGCCCTATGCAGTGGTGTGTGCTATCTTGCTCCCATTGCAATCAGGACAGGCTCTAGCCCCCCATGGCCCTGGCCTGTATTAAGTGGATTCGAGAATGTATGTATGTTTACTAAGCAAATGTGCATCCTCTGTACACTTTTATAGCACCTCTACAAAGCCATCAGGAGCCAGAGACTGTTATCGGTCTGACTACACAACATGTTTTAAATGCTGTAAGTGTACTAATAGCTTGTGCCTCATTGACAGCACCTGATATTAGCACATGCAAATTAGAATTTTACTGCACTATGTATATATAACAATAACAACACTATAAACCTATACTATTGTGCAATGTAAAAAACTGACAGTCTGATACAGAGATTCTACAGTAAAGCAAGTATACATGCAAAGAAAGATCTGCAGTGGTAAATTATTATTATTATTATTCTTTCAAAGTAACAAAAATTGTCCATATGGAAAGAGTGACCCTTTAAAGCTAATTTAATTTGCTGTGTTAAGCTAACCACAGTATATCTGATTATTTCACAAAGGAAGAACAGCTAACATCAGAGTTTCAAAGTCAACCATTCATCCACCCTGTGACACTTTCAAAACCAAAAACAAATAAATAAAATGTTGATGTTAAACTAAAAAAAAACCCACAGAAAACATTTTTTAATAGTAAGCAAACAACTTAATCTAATTTTGTATTCAACTAATAATAGGCAACCATTTAATGGAAGAATCCTGGAGAAACTGGTATTAGTCCTTGCCTCTCAATAATCTGTCCCTGGTTTGTTTAAAAATGTCGTTAAATGGATATATAACATGTTATGCTTCTAGTCCCAAGACTTTTGAATCGAGAATACTATTTTTTATCATTTAATTATAAAAGGAGATTTTTTATGCATACAGATGTTTGCAAAATCTAAAGTGGTCACATTCTTAAATGTTTTGTAACATTTTCACAAGTAAACTGTGGGATTTGGTTTACTTATTTAATTGTAATTTGTAACAGTTCTTTTCCCATTGAAAATATGCTAGACTGTCTTTTTTTAACACATTCAATTTATCAATACACTGTATTAATTCATTTCCAGTTTGAATTTGAATTCTAAAAGCATGTCCTATAAAGAACAATGTGCATAACCTAGAATTGACTGATAACTTTTAGAAATAGACACAACACAAAAATAAAACATTTTTTTTTACATTTTTAAAATATTTAAATGGACTAAACTTAAACCTTAATCATTCCATATAATCTGCTTTGAACAGTGACCTTTACACACACAGTCATTGGCTTAACAAGTACTGCACGTCAAAATTTAGCATTAAATCAGTAGAATAAAAATATATGGATGTGTATTGTGGAAATTTTTAAAAGAATTACTTTTTTACAATTGTATCTTCTTGCACTTTAAAATGTAACAGGTAAATAAAAGTCCATGAACATGTATTTCGCCATTCAAAAGTAAATATTTGTTTTGAGACATTGGTTTTACTATTCTCGAAGTAAAATGCATGTGCCTTTGTAAAGATCGAAAATACAAATGAATACAAATGTCAATTAAGCAGTCCAAAATTGGGAATTACATATCAAATGCTAGGTGCTTAAGTTTAAGAAAATATTAAATATCTACTTGATCTTGACGGCCTGAATGGTTTCCTCTCGTTTGTCTGACTTTTTATTTTCGTAAATTCTTCGTCAAAAATTGTTTTATCCTTGAGAAGATTACCGCTACAGACCAATAAATACCTTTTAATTTAAGCATTATAAATACAGTGTAAAACAACTGAAAAGGATAAAGGATAAATAAACATTTCACACAAAAATACTTATTTTGAAAGGATACGAGTACGAACTGGCTCTGGGTACTTGCATTCTGCGTTTGTACGAAAGACCACTGTTGAGTCTTCACTGCAAATGACCCCTCACCACCAGGATATGTTAGGAGGACGATCGCAACGCTGACGCACCGAAGAAGCTCCCTCGTCACATCACACAGTAAAGTCGTCACTTTTCCCAGCAACATACTGCCTTTTAAATTAAGCTTTCCATGACAGGCTTGGCCTTTTCTTTCCTTCTCTTCTCCCACTTCGCCGCTGTACCTTAACTTGTTTTACTGACAGAAAGTTTCGCTCCACGTAAGCCTCACCAGTAAAGATTCCGCCATCTTGACAACCAGAGACGCTGCTTCCTTGACAACGGACATCCAACAGTGCGCAGTAAATCGGGAGCAGGTGTTCTTGTGTCTAACAGCATCTATACAATTCTCGTTGAGGATTGGTCGAGTGGTTATGTTTAGCCAATCAGATTAGGGAACTGCGCAGAAAGCAGGGATATGCAAATGAGGGAGCTGTGAAGTGACGTAAGCAATCTGCAGCATGGTTATCTCGGGTGAGCTCCAAAGGTACTTCACCTATTTATGCAGGACTGTAAATGTATTCCTTTTCGTAACACTTTTTAAAGCTGTTGTGTTTATATACTTTATTACCTTGTAAAGCGACATTGTTTTAACTATGTTATTGTTTCGAAACGGGTTCCTGGCAATTACTTTATCTCCTTATAGTAACCTCTGGCGCTCTCCATCATTTCATTATTATCAGAGTCGCTGGGCAATCGGGCAAGGTTGAAGTTAACTTTGGACGGGCGCCAGTCCACCGCTGGACAACGTGGGCACAAGTGCATAACCCAAACGCACTGCGTACTGAGTGAATAAGTGCCACCAGTTTACAGGTTTTAAAATCAGATGGGCATCTCAAGACGACACTGTTACTTTTAAAAGGACCGCTTGTTATATATCCATGGTGCACGGGGCATGTGATACGTATGTTAGGCAGTGGTTGTTCTATTCTCGTTGTTTTCTGTCGCTCCTGGAAATACGGTACATGAAGATGTACAGTTACTGGACAGCCATTAAACTTACACCAGTCTGATTTAAAGGTGGCCTGTGGCATTGTTAATTTTTAAAAAGGAAACTTTCTTTGTATTCATGAACGTTTGCAGCATTGTCACAGACCTGCTAAAGAAAAATCTGTTGTCATTTAAATTTTGGTAGACAGACTTTTTAATGGTGTTTTATATATATATATATATATATATATATATATATTTAATAAATTACCCCATGTAGTTTGTAGTGTTTAATCTCATGTTTTTGTGAAGAAATTACACATTGAAGATTGAAACTCAACAAAACCTTGTGGTGACCAGTTCTGGACAACAGCAAACAAAATGAAAAAGTCCATGGAAAAATGGATACAAATTCTAATGTAATTCTTGTTGCATAATCCAAATGACCATTATCCATTCATATGGTAAATGTGCAAGATGTGTGTACTTTTTGTTAAAACGTGAGAGGCATTCATTAGTTTTTCTACATGACTATAAAAAAAATTCTTTTTATCATGTTACTTTTCAATGTAAATCCCCTTTACTTCAACACACTTTTTCAATTTTGCCTCTGCGATGTAATCCCTTTGGAACCGAAGGATTCATCTCGGTCCTTTAGCCAACCCATTACTGCCTCCTTTGAGTCATTATCATTAGGAAGCCAACATCCAGGTAGGAATATCTTCAGGTTTAAAAAGAGAAAATAATTGCTTGGTCCAGGTCTGTTCTGTACAGTGGATGGTTAAGCTCTATGGAGCTACATTCTCTGATAGCAGCCTACGATTTTTGGGATTTGTGGGATATTGCATTGTCCTGAAGCAGCAAAACACCTTCTGACAGTTTCCTACAACATTCCTGTTTGATAGCCTCATGTAATTTGATGGCCTCTTTGTGGAAGTGTAGGTTTCTCCAGTGTTGGCTGACTTGTATGTCATGAATTCCAACAGCAGAAGACTGCAGTATCCCAGAAAACTGTTGCCATGACTTTTCCAGCTAGCTGTTGCATATGAAATTTCTTTGGGGATAGGGACACCCCTTATGCTTCCACTGTATGGACACTTGTGTAGTTTCAGGGTCATAGTGGTGAACCCATGATTTATCTCCAGTATCTGTGAGAAAAATTCAGTCAGATTTTCTCTAAGAAGGTCCAAGTTCTCATTATTGAATTCCTGGTGACATTCTTTCTGTTCTGGTGTCAGCATTGACAAACTGAGGTTGGTTGAGATTGAGAGCATGCACTGATACAATGCGTTGCCGCACCGGCTACATGATGAACCACCTCAGTATCCAAATTTAGGACCCCAGTGCAACCGTGCAATGGGTGACACCTGAACTTTGACATCATCAAATGTGTATGAATGATTGTGGAAACTGTGCCAGCTGAAATGCCCAGTTCATGGGCTATAACATTAACCTTAACATGGAGATCTTCCATAATCATAGCCTCCACTTTTTCTTCACATTTCTTGTTAAGATGCCTCTTTTCAAATCGACTCCAAATCCCATTTAAATAGCTTGGTCCAAAACTTCACCTTATATTATGAAAGTACATCATCATCATACACAACATTCAACATCTCATGGAATTCCTTTGGCTTCTTCTGTTACTTTCTATGGAATTTAATAACAGAAGAATGCTCCCAGTCTGGAAATTACTTTGTTGACTTGCAGGGAGATGCATTTTCTATCCTCTCTCTCTGAGTACTTGCTTTGAAATGAGCTGAAACTGCATGTGTGGTATGGCAAGACATGTCCTGATCTCCAACGACAAGTTCTGATCTTTAACATAACTTTAATACAAATATATGATACTCAGGTAGATAAACTATTGAAAACCCTTTTATTAGTAACAGTTACATCCTGAAAACTATGTGTTGAAAATCAATAGGAAAGACGTTATTCCCACAAACTGTGCTTTTAAATTAGAGACGTGAATCTTGACCAATGAATAAGGGGAGGAGGTGGCTGTTCAGTTCAACAGTCAACACTTCATCGACAAAGAAGCTAAAAGGAATGTTCAGGTTTTGCACCTGATTTAGTCTAAAATACTTACCATCCATCAAGTTCCGAAATTTAAGATAATTGACGGTCAGCTCTTGTTTATAAATAAATGCATGACCATGCACAAGCTGTTTAATTATAATCTTTTTTTAAGTATCAAATCACTGATATTGTATGATTTTATTTGGAAGCAAGAATATCAATTTTAAAATGGATGGTGTCAGAATTTAGAAATGTGTTATAAAAATTATTAATTACTACAACCGCTTAATATTCTCTGCAAGGTATGATACATTCAGTATGTAAACCTGTGGCACAACTGGACAGAGCTAACAACAATTTGATCCATTGTACTGTCACCTACAAGTCTGTTATTAGAAGGCAATAGATGTCCTCTCATTAGCTCAGCTAGTGTGTGTGTGTGTGAGTGTGTGTGTCTGTGTGTGTGTAAGTGTATTGTTTGTTATAATATTTGTATTTGTTTGAGCATCTTAATCTATCTATCTATCTATCTATCTATCTATCTATCTATCTATCTATCTATCTATCTATCTATCTATCTATCTATCTATCTATCTATCTATCTATCTATCTATCTATCTATCTATCTATCTATCTATCTAGCTATCTATCTAAATTGCTTGGTTTATGAGTGGCCCATAGTAAGGACCACAGGCACAATGTTGTGTGGTGCTTTTTGGTCTGGTATTTTTGGCATTGTTGTGCACATTCCAATTATTTCTAACAAAATCAAATCTGAATACACATCAATGCAGATGTGAATGACACTAAAAGCAAACTGGAGAATGTTTAAGGGAGGCTGATTGCAAATGTCAGCAGATATACACAACTGTACAATTCATCAAGATGAGATCATCAAGAAGGCCAAATAAAAATTAATTAATGCAAAATATATAAAAAACAGGTCAGAAACTCAAAAGAAAAGTCAGGAATATATTTATAAAAGCTAAGAAAAAGCTCACAGCTACTATATATATGTCAAAGTATGATAACACTCCAGACAGGCAGAGGTCTTCCTGGTACTTCATGATTTTTAAACAGGGTTTCACAGGATCTTTTCATTCTAACTCAAACAAGAAAGCAGTCAAGTTTGACTGAGAGAATGTGTGTGTTGAATAACAAGTTCTTAACAGGTTCATAGCCATGCCTGGATCCACTTTCTATTTTCTTTGCTGCTGTTCTCCAATCATTTTCCCATTTCTAGTTAATTGCTTTCAGTTCCCCACACATTCAAAAGATGTGGAGCTTTACATGGGATCATGGCTCTCAGGTGCTGCAGTTATTAGGGTTTTAGTTACCTAAGTTATATAAAAGACTAATGTTTTCCTCGGCTCTTTGCTGTGTCTTTTCATTTTAAACAGCCTTCTTCTATTTTGAGTTGGTTCCTGTAGAGCTTATGTTTTTGACAAGGTATTGCTTTCATCATCATTTTGTTGTTGTGTTTGTTGTGATAGCACACATTTAGGGAAATCATATCAGTCTAGTTTCATTCCGTGTAGTTATATGTTCTAATGCTTAGCTTGTTCTGGTTTGAAGTTTTCTCTTATTTGTTCAGGATTATTGTTTAGGATTACATTTATAGTTAGCTTGTATTGTGCCTTTTAAAAAAATTGTTAATTTTAGTTTTCTATCGTTAACTTTCTTATTTGATATTTGTTTTTGTTATTTGTACAAAATACAATGCATTTGTCTCTATTAATTTAGTTGTTCTCACCTTAATTCTTTCTTTCCTTGTTTATTTTATATATACCACCTGATTATTAATTATTGGTTTTAAGTGAATTTAATCTTTTCCTGTATAATATAATTACTTAAAAAACTGAATGTTTGGTGACATTAGGTGAGTTTTAATGCTTTGGATCCCCAGTTTCCACCAAATCATAGCACCCCAATTTTAACTTGTAATATACTTGTATACATGTTGGATTCTTGCCTATTGATGCCAGGACTATTGTGTCAGTATGGCAAAGCATTGATTTTGAAAACTGATCTATAGTTTAATTTTATTGGCGTTTTAAGTTAGTAGGCTGGGTTAAAAGAATCCTTGAAGTGCAGAACACCTTTGGTGCAGCCATTTTTTGGTAAAAAAATTTTCCTTTCCTATATTGTTTTGTGCAGTTTAAAGTATTTTTATATATAATTTACATTTAATCATGTAGCAAATTTATTCAAATCCAAAATGTATCCAAAACTATTCAAATCCAAAACTTTTATCCGAAGTGACTTACAAAAGAGGCCAGGATAATGGAGTTAACATAATTTTATGGACTGTTATAAAATAGGTGTTACAGAATAAGGTTACAAAATTGACCATCCCAAATGAAGAGCTCTAAACCAAACAGAACAACACACGGCCAGTTACATTCATTGCTGTGCCACATAAAAAATTCAACTTAAGAACTGTTAACTGTTTGAAATAACTGGAGGCAAAGTGGTAGAAACCCAGTGTAGAAAGATACTGTAGATAATTCTGAGGTTCAAACTTTATATCTCTCTATTATTAAAGAAAATCTTCAGACGAGACTATTGCCAACAGATTTTTTCAAGTCCCGCCCTCTTCTCAATCATTTTCAACCATACCCATGGTCCTCTCACCTCTCACCTCTCATTTGTGGGAATGCTTTTGTCAGACACAGTTCCTGTGCTCTCATCTCTTATAAATTTTTACGTTTTCCTCACTTTAAGTTCCCAATAAAAGAAGACTTATTATGTCCAAAACTCATTGAAGAATTTCATCCCGAAGGGTTATCAACAGAAGAAATGAGTACACGGGCAATTGTAGTACTGAGAAACGATGAAGTCAAATGAATTAATGCGAAAATTGTCAGTCGATTACATGGCAAATTGGTTAAATGCATATCAATAGACTATGCTGAAACAGTTGGTGGTGATGGCGCGGAAGATGAAAACATCCACTTACAATATCCTGTAGAATATCTACAACCGTTAACACCGTCTGGTCTTCCATTGGCTGTTGAAAGAAGGATGTATCGTAATGTTATTGCGTAATTTATTTCTGAGTGATGGGCTATGCAATAGGACAAGATGAATTTTATTCAAAATTGGTGAACAATTCTGACAATTCTAAAATTTTAACAGGCGACAAGAAAGGTAATGTAGTACATCTTCCGCGGATAACATTAGATACCAAAGGAGATCTTGATATGACATTCATATTAAAACGTTTACAGTTTCCTGTTAGAACAGCTTTTGTTATGACAATTAACAATTCACAGGGACAAACATTCGAAAAAGTCGGTTTATTTATTAGAGAGAAAGAAATGATATTCACTCACTGGTAGTTATACGTTGTGTTGTCACGATGTAAGTCCAAACACGGAATCAAAATTCAATGCGTTATTGATGAAACGTTAATTAAAAAATTTGTTTTTACTGAAGTTTTACAGTAAGTGTAAGTTTAAAACCCCCGTGACCCTGTAGTTAGGATATAGCGGGTTAGATAATGGATGGATGTATTGTTATACTGAATCTGTGGTTTGGGGCTCTCTGGTACCCCTTGTGGTCCCAATAATCAGACAGGAAGTTTTCCTGAGAAAATTGAGGATGCCACAAGCACAACATTTAAAGGATGGTATTATATACTCCCATCCATCCATTTTCCAACCCGCTGAATCCGAACACAGGGTCACAGGGGTCTGCTGGAGCCAATCCCAGCCAACACAGGGCACAAGGCAGGAACCAATCCTGGGCAGGGTGCCAACCCACCACAGGACACACACAAACACACCCACACACCAAGCACACACTAGGGCCAACTTAGAAATGCCAATCCACCTAACCTGCAAGTCTTTGGACTGTGGGAGGAAACCAGAGCGCCCGGAGGAAACCCACGCAGACACGGGGAGAACTTGCAAACTCCACACAGGGAGGACCCGGGAAACGAACCCAGGTCCCCAGGTCTCCCAACTGCGAGGCAGCAGTGCTACCCACTGCACCAACGTGCCGCCCTATAGACTCCCAGTAAGTATTAATAGCATGTAAGGCTTTTGTAGAATTAATTAGAGGTCTAGAAGAGCTTGGCAAAGTGTCTTTGAATGATAAACTTCACTTCATTTTCTATATGAGCTTGATCCCATCTTAAGCAAATTTGACATTCATTAATTAAAATGTGGAGCTCTTCCTTTTGCCAGCAGTCAAATAAGAACTGTGGGCCTCTCTTGTAGCATCTCCTTTTGAAGGTTCTTCTCAGGTCATGTGACCAAGAGAGATGGTCCTACAATAGCTTCTTGTGGACATCTTCGGATGTGTCCTCCCAGCCAACACCAGGACCTTCCTGGTTGTCGCCAGTTTGTGGGAAAGAGTGTAGGCTATATAATATGGTTTTCCATCTGTTTTCCTGTTTATTTGATGTTTTTAAGTGTTTAGTCCCTGTTTCCTATGTGACAAGAAGAAGTTAATTTATTCAAATATAATTACATGAACTGTAAATACAAAGGGGTACAATACAGATAGGAAGCAATAAGGTTTGAGCCCTTTTCTTCTCACCAAAATATTTGTCTGAAAAGTAATACACTTATTCATAACTTATATTTTCTTTTTTCTGAAATTTTTAATTATAACCATAATCTCAAGTTTTTCTTCTTTATTTGCACAATGCCTTGAAACCTGATGCCATCTGTTTTAAGGTACTGGATTGTGCCATACTTTGTGTTTAAATAGTTGTGTATAATAACAACAAAAACATCTAGTAACTGTTACTAGATATTTGGATTAATGTTAGAGAAGAATATGATATTATAATTGTTTAAAAGTTAAGACAGGGAGTGGTGATGCAATGAGTAAAACAGAAGCAGGGAATTGTATGGGTGGCCAATTTTATCTAAGTTGTTTTGACAACAATAGAAGAATACACTCCACAGCAACCAACAGTGGTGCTAAATGTTCTAAGAATAGAAAATATTCACTCACACACCACCGTAAAAAGAAATATCAACGTGTTCAGAAGGGCTTGTTAGTAAAATGTAATACAATGTTGTAGGTTTTCTTTAGGTTGGCTTGACTGTGCAACTGTAGCATTCCTGTAAGAATATTATTTCCTGTATATGTTTAACATGTTCCAAAATGCTTATCTTCATTAATCTCTATGAGTGCCTCTGAACATATGCTTGCTTCTAGATTGTCTTTTCAGTTCTGGTGTGGATTCACTTTGATATCAGAGATACTGTTGAAACCAGGAGTTTCAGCAGAGACCTACAGCACATCATGCCTCCACAGTCATACCCCATATATTTAGCTACTTTGTTTAAAGGGTTAAATCCTAGCTGTGTCTCTGAGCAGACAGACCTGCTTAAAATGGTGCAGGACACAACACTAGTTTTTTTCTGCTAGTACAGTCAACCTGGTGATTGGGAATGCTGGCTTTGTAGACTGACATTGGTAAAATCCATCTTTATCTTGATACAGCTTTTCTACATAGCACACATTGATTATGCTCCTGTATTCTAGGTACATATATAAGCTTTCAAACCCTAGGAGCTTCACACTCTCTGTGTTTCCTTGAGAACATTTTCTGTACATGGCTCACAGACATTGTGGGTCAAAAATACTTCATCCACAGTATGGAAAAATCAAAGTATTGGGTGGTGGAAAAGTTAGAGTATGTGCCTACCCAATACAGTATACAGTACGTAGGTGGATGAGCCTGTGGTGTCCTGGATAATGGATTATCTGTCGGGTAGACTGCAGTTTGTAAGACTCAAGCAGTGTGTTTTTGATCAGATGTGAGCAACACTGGAGCACCACAAGGTACAGTCCTGTCTCCTTTACTCTCTATTCTATATACCTCTGACTATACATATAACACCTGGTCTTGTCACTAACAGAAATTCTCAGATGATTATGCATTTATGTGGTGTTTTGATAAAGGGGATGAGACAGAGTATAGGAGTCAAGTGGAAAAGTTTGTTTTTTGGTTGGTATTTGCATCTTAACATCAGCAAAACCAAGGAACAGGCAATTGACTTTCGCTGAACCAAAGAGCCTCTATGTCCGGTCAGTATTCAAGGAGTGGATGAAGAGGGGGTCCACTCTTGCAAGTACTTGAGGGTCCATATTAATGATAGATTCACTTGATCTCAGAACACAGAGGAACTATATGAGAAAGGGCAGAGCAGGCTTTTCTTCCTTAGGAGACTACATTTATTTAACGTGGGAAGTGACATCCTTCACATCTTATACAACTGTGATGGCCAATGCAATTTTCTATGCTGTGGTGTGCTGAGCTGGTAAGATCACTTCAAGAGACAACCACCGAATCAACAAGCTAATTACATGGGCAGGCTCAGTTATAGGATGCCCTCTGGACCCCCTGGTGGTAGGAGTGAAGGAGAGAATCAAAACAAAATTGAGTGCCATTATGAACAATGTTGCACAGCCTCTCTCTGACAGACTAACACTGACTAATTTCAACAAATGATTCATTCAGCAGAAGTATGTCAAGAAACTTTGCTGGGGCTCCTTTATACCAACAGTAATACATCGGTATAATGCTTCACTGTAACTATGACAGCCAAGTCAGAACTTTTTCTTTCCTTCTTTTTAATTTTTTTGCTTTATACTCATTCTGTTGTGTGCTCAGATTAACGTATATATATATATATATATATATATATACGTTAAAAGGCAAATATCCCCCTGGGGACAAATAAAGTGCTATCTATCTATCTATCTATCTATCTATCTATCTATCTATCTATCTATCTATCTATCTATCTATCTATCTATCTATCTATCTATCTATCTATCTATCTATTGTTCCCTAGATCCAGTGCCAACACAACTAGTAAAAATTGCAATGGATGTTCTTGCAGCGCCTATTCTAAATATTATCAATAGTTTATTATTGCATGGCACAGTACCTGATGCACTAAAAGTGTAAGTCATTAAACCATTACTTAAAAAGTCAGACCTAGACCCACACATACTAAATAATTATAGGCCTATTTCAAATTTACCATTTCCCTCTAAAATACTAGAAAAAGTAGTTGCCAGTCAGCTTCAGTCACACCTTACACATTACAATTTATTTGAGAAATTCCAATCTGGTTTCCGCACTGGTCATAGTACAGAAATGACACTAACACGGGTTGTAAACGACATTCTGATATCCTCTGATGAAGGAAAATCCACTGTAATTATGTTGTTGGACTTAAGTGCAACATTTGACACCACTGACCATTCTATTTTACTGCACAGGCTAGAAAATGATGTTGGGCTTACAGGCACCGTGCTCGCATGGTTTAGTTCTTATTTATCAAATCGATTCCAATATGTACATAAATGTGCTGACAGTACTCCATCATTATACACAGAAGTTCAATATGGTGTCCCGCAGGGCTCAGTACTGGGACCTTTACTGTTTTCACTTTACATGCTTCCACTGGGATCTCTCATTAGGAAACATAATGTTAATTTTCACTCGTATGCAGATGACACCCAGTTATACCTTTCATTTAAATCAAATGAAGTTTCTCCAATGTTGTCTTTAATTAGTTGTGTTAGTGAATTAAAGGAGTGGATGAATGAGAACTACTTGTCTTTAAACACAGATAAAACAGAGATGTTAATTGTTGGAGGGAATGACGTTGATCATAACAATATTTTGTCATCATTTAACTCAGTTGGAATCCCCATTAGTTATACTGAATCAGCCCGCAATCTAGGAGTTATCTTTGACTCTAGCATGTCATTTAAAGCGCATGTTACAAAGTTGTCCAAATCATGTTTCTTCCATCTTAAAAAGGTTAGGAAATTAAGGCGCTTTCTAAATAAACAGGATTCTGAGAAAATAATTCATGCATTTATCTCTAGTAGGATTGACTACTGCAATGCGGTGTTCACTGGATGTTCAAACTGTTCTCTATACAGCCTCCAGTTAATCCAAAATGCGGCTGCAAGAATTATTACAAGAACAAGAAAATACGAACACATAACTCTAGTTCTTAAATCCTTACACTGGCTCCCGGTTAAGCTTAAGGCAAATTTCAAAATCCTCCTTTTAACATATAAAGCATTATGGCCAAGGTCCGGCTTACTTGTCAGAACTTATCATGACTAACAAACCAGAGCGCACATTAAGATCTCAAGATGCCGGTCTGCTTATGATTCCAAGGATTAATAAAATAACAATGGGAGGTCGAGCTTTTAGTTACAGGGCCCCTAAACTGTGGAATGGTCTGCCTGCTACTATAAGAGATGCCCCTTCAGTCTCAGCTTTTAAATCCCTGCTGAAGACTTACTACTTCAGTTTAGCATATCCTGACTAGAGCTGCTGATTAACTGTACAGACTGCATCTCTGTTGTTAGTCATTAGCACTAAAACATAAGTAACATGATAGTTAGAATTGGATACTAACCCTCACCTATTCTGTTTCTCTTCTTGGTACTCAAATGTGGCACTTGGTGCCCACAGCCCACCTGCCAAGTTGTTTTGCCTGCCTAAGGTAAAGTCATCCCTGATGGAGGATCGCAGGAATCATTGGAAGGAGGGGTCCTTTCATAGGATTGGCTGGCCCAGCGCTGTTTCAGCCATGGAATGGCCAAATGGGGGAGGAAGCTTGATGGATGAGGTCTCCAGGTAAATATATCCAAATCTTCTTATGTGATATCATCTACTGTTAAATTCTGCTCCGTACTTCTAAAATTTTTATTTTTATACTGTATTGAGGATTTGTTCTATTATGTGTATTGTATTGTATTGTATTGACCCCCTTCTTTTGACACCCACTGCACGCCCAACCTACCTGGAAAGGGGTCTCTCTTTGAATTGCCTTTCCCAAGGTTTCTTCCATTTTTTCCTACTAGGTTTTTTTTTGGGAGGCTTTCCTTGTCTTCTTAGAGAGTCAAGGCTGGGGGGCTGTCAACAGGCAGGGCCTGTTAAAGCCCATTGCGGTACTTCTTGTGTGATTTTGGGCTATACAAAAATAAATTGTATTGTATTGTATCTATCTATCTATCTATCTATCTATCTATCTATCTATCTATCTATCTATCTATCTATCTATCTATCTATCTATCTATCTATCTATCTATCTATCCATCCATCCATCCATTGTCCAACCCGCTGAATCCGAACACAGGGTCACGGGGGTCTGCTGGAGCCAATCCCAGCCAACACAGGGCACAAGGCAGGAACCAATCCCGGGCAGGGTGCCAACCCACCGCAGTCTATCTATCTATCTATCTATCTATCTATCTATCTATCTATCTATCTATCTATCTATCTATCTATCTATCTATCTATCTATGGTGAATTAGACAAGCCAATGATAGTGAAGAGATGCAGTAGGCATATTCTGGGATCAAAGCACTATTTTATTTAATGTGCATTATAGCAAGCTCTAATATCAGGGCTACAAGGGCTCCCTTCAAAACAACATACATAAAGCTCTCTTCAAACAATCACAATCAGTATATGATGTATTGGAGTGACCAGTGTAAATATGTACAGGAGGACTTGCAACTGTTGAGGCTCCTCCTGGTTTATTGTTTTTTAATTTCTGTACAAATGAAGCTCTACAAACTGGCAAAGTTCAGGATGGGCAACACAGTAGTTGGGCATGGAGTATAGCAAACAAGAAATACAGAAACTGAAAGATACCCAGCACCACTATCAGATCAGAACTAGCAGACACCACAGAGACCCTGGTAATAGAAAGAATTATGACAGAATCAAATTTCCAAATTACAGTTTTTCATAGAGAAAAGCCATGTCATGCACAGTTTACTTTGATTCCTGTTTATAACAATTACCAATTTTACTGATATTCTAAGTTATAATTATCCAGGTTATCTATTTTGGGACAAGGGGATATTTTTCAGGCATTTAAAGCTTAGACCAAAGGTGGCTCACGCCCTTGATGTATGCCTTTTATAAAGCACATATTATGCATGAGGGTGACACGGTGGCGCAGTGGGTAGAGCTGCTGCCTCGCAGTTAGGAGACCTGGGTTCGCTTCCCGGGTCCTCCCTGCGTGGAGTTTGCATGTTCTCCCCGTGTCTGCATGGGTTTCCTCCGAGTATTCCGGTTTCCTCCCACAGTCCAAAGACATGCAGGTTAGGTGCATTGGCAATTCTAAATTGTCGCTTGGTGTGTGTGTGTGCGCTCTGCCCAGGGTTTGTTTCCTGCCTTGCACCCTGTGTTGGCTGGGATTGGCTCCAGCAGACCCCCGTGACCCTGTACTTAGGATATAGCAGGTTGGATAATGGATGGATATTATGAATGATTTGAATTGTGCACATTTAGCTATACTATGTTAATGCAGCAATTAATTAGGTGAACGTTTAAGCTTGTGTTTAAGATTGTGTCTACAATTTCACTTTTTCCTTTGAGATAACAGCCATATTCACAATTATTTATTAGTTCACTCACAAAATTTGGCTGTGTTGTATTTCCCAATTTGGCCAGCAGATGGCACAAGAAAGCAACAGAGTATGGTAACACTAAAGATAGTGTGCAACCTTGAAAATAGTCTCAGTAACAGAACAATACTGATGTGAAATACAGTTTGGAGGAATTGTGCTAAATGTTTAGCCTTATTTTTCTGAATGTTTTCAAAAGCAAGATAAATAAAGAACCCTGAATTGCAGCAGTGAGAAGAACTGCATGAATTGACCACAGAATTCTAAGTGACAGTCTTTTTTGAAGGGGTTTCCAGAGAAAATGACCTTTAATTCAAAGCTTAAAATAATAATCACATGGTAATAGAGAATAATGCAACTTTTTCTTTTAGCAAATTGCTTCTACTTTCAATTTTGAGGCTAACTAAATTAAAGACAGAAGACCAGTTATAGCATCAAAGTCTGTGATAAATGCTTCAAGTAACTATGCATAGGTGTGATCAAAAATAGATACTGTAAATTAAAAGATGTTTATAGTATATTGAAATGAATCTTAAAGATTTAGGTGTTATATTAATTGATGACTCTCAATTGGTAGGTGTGTGCCAGCATCTAAATTTGCCCAGTATGAGAGGGTGTGGATTTGTGTGTGAATGGGCCCTACGGGAGACTGGCATCCCATGCAAAGCTGGTTCCCACCTTTAATTAGCACAGGCTCCACACAAGCCAGTTAGAAAATGGAAGGATGTATGGATATTTTGAGAACACTGGTGCAGAATAAAAACATGACTGCAATCTTTCAAAAAAGAATGACATGATTGTCAGTCCAATGAGCTTATGTCAATATTGCCTTGATAGGGTTAACTCTTCTGAGCTTTGCTGGATTGCCTAGAAGTAGCACTGAAGTAATGAGCAAGCAGTTTTGCTCAGCATGAGGATTTTACAATCCAGTTAGGGAATACTTTTAAGATGCAACACCTTCTGACTACCAATAGGAAAGCGTGTCTGCATTTTGTCTTTCGTCTTCTCATAGGAGCAGAAAGCATAAACTTTCAAGTCAGCGTTTTTCATTTTCTTCTATTTTTTTTTCAGCGTCACACAAGGAATGATTTTTCTGCAATATGAAAATCTGGACGAAAATACTCTCACTTTGAACATTTCCTTGAACTTGAATGTTTTCATCAGCTCTTAGCATCATAGCGGCTTCTGGCTCCTTGCTGCTTCCTGGACGCCAGCAAAGCAGCATTTGTTTAAGCAGCTTTTCAGGAGACTGAGGTGGAGACAGAGTGTCGCTACAAGGGAAAATGATAATGAATTCTAAATTGTTCATTTTAATTCAGCCCATTTTTTCCTTGGCTTTGGGGATAGGAGTTCTTTGTGACAGTCAGGTGCCGTCACCTAGCACCAAGGTAAGTTGCTTATTTAGAGTATTGTTCATTTGGATAGAATGAATTAAAGAAAGAATATATACAATTACAGCTAATTATGTTGTTTTCCTGTTTATTTTCTTTGCAAATTGTAAAAAAATCTTTAAATAGTGCACAATATAGAACAATATACAATCATTATGTCTTGTTAAAAGAATGACAATGCTGATCAAAGTGGTTTACAGGATTACTTGGCAAGAGTCAGAAAAAGACAGCATTCTTTCCCCTGCTGCAGAACCAAAAGCACATTTATGATTTTTTTTTCCTGCATCAAGAGTTTTAGAAGTACTGGGCCACTAAGTTCAAATGTTTTTTTTCTTGGTATGTTTCTGACCCTATGCCATAACTCAGGGTCCACACCAATGATCAAAATATTATCCAATTCTGTTGTGACAAACAGATTAGTAAAGTCATTTTAACACAATACAAGTGTTAACCATCACATAAAACGGACTGCACAGAACAGGACAATTAATTGTGTTTCCTGCTTCATAGTCTCTTCATAGTTCTTTTAAATTATATAAGCTGTTTGGGCATCTGAGATGTAAAAAATAGATTTCCTATTTTGAAAGGTATAAATCAAGCTTTAATGAATCAAGACTCTTTTTAAACTAGCACAATAATTACCCTGTTAAACCGAGATGGTAGACTCATTCCCTTTCTTCTGGCCATCCTGTAACTTCTTGGCAATTTCAAACTGAAACATCCTGGCGCAGCTGTTCTTTCTGAAGGGAGTAATAAGTAATTAAACACATTCGACTGGGGGAGCATTTTATGCTATTTCACCTCCAGTTATTTGTATCTTAGCTTTGATAACTGTTGGACAAAGCCCCCAACCTCCCACCCCCCACTCTCCCATCCTAACAAAAAAGGCATTAAATTCTCAGGGGAAGAAAAACATGCAGTAGAGGTTACAGAAAATATATAGAAGCAGACTTTTAGTGTTTACTTTAAACTACGTATACATTGAAGCAAGGGTTATGGATGATGTGTCACAAGTTTTCATTAGCTTGGCTTTCCATGCTTTTATAAAATAAACAAAGTTCATTCTTTTAGTATTAGAATCTCATATAATTTTCTTTTATATTGAAATGTGTAAGGTTACAATGTAACTTATAATTCATCATTCTTTGATATTTACATCTGCAAATCTTCCCATCTTATACACAATTTTAAAACAGAATGTTACACTTTGACATTTGGTTCATGAGAGGAATACTATGTATATATTATATCATGCCAACTTTAACAGTGTGTGCATCCATCCATCCGTCCATCCTTCTTCTGAAGCCTTTTAAAGGAATACACCAGCCAAAGATGATATTTTTTTATGTGTTACTTATCCCATATAAGGAATCTTGACTGATAAATGATGTGACGAGAAAGATCTTCAGTTCAAAAGTTTGTTCTCATGTGAACACATTTCCATTTAGTGCACTCCATATATTTGTTATATATAATGTAAAAAATTAATGCAATTTGCCCACTGTAAGCATCCTGGGTGATCTGACGTGTGGATTTTATGACACAAGTGACATTAGTTTTTTTCACTTTATTTGAATATTGTTTTGCTGCTCCCCAGCACTGGTATCCATAGGTGGCTATTCCATCAGAACATTTGTTATCTCAACTCTTCATTAAATATGAAATGAAGTGTCTTGACTATCATGACAAAACACATATGGTAAATAGCATACACAAAAATATGCAATTTTTGGGTAGCGTATTCTTTTAACCCATTACAGGTTGCAGATAAAGTAGGAACCAATGCTGGAATGAATGAGAGGGACACTTAAACACACACCCAGACCTACTGACATTGGGATTTTTAGAGTTACCAGAACTATAACACATACATCTTTGGGACAAGCTGAAGAAAGTGGAATGCTCACAGAAAGTCTGTTTATATTGTACCTATCTTGAAAAGGACAGTAAAAGAGGAATCAGGATGTGAAGTGTTTGCGGCAAAAGAGCAGTGGGAAATTAGGTCAAGGTTCATGAAGGATTGAGCAAGCACCCATGATAAAATAAAATTCAATAATCTTAAAGTCATTAGCCAGAGTCAGAAAATTCAAAAGGTAAAATTAACATACACACAATAATGAGTAGATCTTTTCCCCAAAGTTAGGATACCAATTACTGTGCACTGCCATGTCTTACGAATGACAAGGTGCATAAAGTGATTGGCAGTAACTGCGGAAACAGGAAATAACATGGCCCAACCTACTGTAAGTTATAATGTAACAAGAGGGCAGTGCCCATGATGATTCAAATTAACATTAGTCAAAATATTAGTGGGATCAAAAGGTTAAACCCAAATAAATGAGGACAGTTCAGAAAGGAAGGGATAGCAGGCGTCAAAAACCCACACAAAAAGATCAGACCTGCCTTTATTTAACTCTTTCAGGGCTGAATATGTTTTCCAAAAAACTCAGCTTTCTGAACAGCACACTATGCACTGGTTTCACACATAAAATCAACATAAAATGTCTATTGCTACATGCTGTGGCTGCTGTTGGCACCTGTTCGGTATCTCTGGCAGCAGTGGCTGCACAGGGGTGGCTCAATGGTCAGCAGAAATGCATGGCGGGTTGTCTTCGCACAGCAGGTGGGCAACGGTGGCAGGTGTAGTGCGATGCAATATGGTTTGTATCTCTTGTCATCATAAGGGGTGGTCCCCCTCGGTGAACGCCGCTATAGGCACATCAGCTACACGAACGTGTTCAGCACGATGATCAGCTGGGGCCCGATAGGCTGATGCTGGTACCTCAATTTCATTTTTGATATCCATATCCAGATCACTTGCATCAAATTCAGAGCCTGATTCAGCAATAATAGGTAAAACGTCCATGGAGTATTTTGCTTTGCAAATTTGCTTTAGTCACGCCAGATGTCGATGCCATTTTAGTAGCTCTTTACTACTCATTCATGTGCAGGGAATCAATGTCAAATCAACAAAGCTACATAACTTTACTTCAAGCAAAGAGAGTCGAACTAAAACGTAAGGGAGAGTTTTGTTGCAGTTTACAACTGATTATCGTCCTCTACTCCTGAATTTTGACAAAAGTCAACATCAGCCCTGAAAGAGTTAAGGGACCCTGACTCCCAACTAAACAGACAGGCTTTGGCCTGCACAGGCCCAAAATGGAGCTAAGGATTTTAAAATAATAAAAGCCATTGAATGTCCACAAAAGTTGAGAAAATGGAAACTGTAAAACCTCTGATACATCACAAAATAAAGCAAGCTCCTTAAATTTAAAGAATGTGTTAAAGAGTTCAAAAAATAATTGCAGAAAAAGTGATGCAAGTACAAAAGGAGGAAAAATATCATTTTGTCTGAAAAGCAACATCTAAAGCAAACAGAACCAAAAAGGTCAATCCAAACAATGTGCTGTAAAAACAGTGCTAAAAGAGTTAGCCCAGAGTGTTACTTGGGCAAAATTATAGGCATGTCTTGCGTAAGCATCAGGCCCAAGTATTACTCGGACAATGGTGTAGATGCATCTTCTCCTAGCCTCATAATGGGGTCTCGTAAGAAACGCCTCTCATCAGCAGTGATGACAAGGTGAATCTGTCTTCAGACACTCATAACCAGAATGTCCATTTTTACTGGTGGAACGGTTTCCCAGCTGCATCCTCAGGGCTTCCCCGTCCTTGGCTTCCACTTTAAGGAGAAAGGATGAATAACTAAACTAAGACCATCCAACAGTTACACAATATAAAATTGTAATTATTAAATACAATATCAATAGAACCATTATATTACATAATTTCACAGAAAAGACAAAACCAAAAGCTGAATTAATAACATAATATGAAATATTAGCTTTAAATAATTAAAAAATTATTAATAAACAACAAATAACCCTTGTTGTGCTATAACAGAATGTGGTATGTCCAAACAGAAAGTATAACCTGTAAGACAGAAGTATTAACCGCTACACTGCTGTACTGTCCATCAGAAATGGAACAATATACATTTCAAGATGAATCATTAAAAACAATGTGAACTGGGTTATAAGTATTAAGGTAAAAAAAAAAAGTAAAATTTACCAAGCAATGCTAACTGACAAACAAAACTGTAACTCTTCAACTGTATGAATTTGATCGGGTAATGTGAAGTAGTCTGTTTTCATTACCAGATTACAGCGCATCAGGCAGAAGAAAAAAAAAGTGGTAAAGAACATTACCTTATACTGCTATCATGATCTAGCTGGTCAGAAAAACAGACAAAAACAAAAAAAAATATTCTTGCCTTGTTCTTGCTTCTTCGATATCTGAATTTTAGCAACATATGTCATGTCAGTGTGCCATCATCACTTCGTGAAGGTTGGCTGTGCAGATGGGTCAGTGCTGTCTGATAGCTTCTGTTTTGACTGGTACTAAGCAGATTAGCCCTCAACATGCCAGTCCACACCATGGTGCTGTCATTACAGCATATTCTCAGCCTTTCATAGCCTCAGACCCCTTCCACAAAACCTGTTATCACACTGTCTTCAATGGCATCATGTGGTAGTCTCATCACAACCCCGAAGTACCTTAGCTTGCGGGTTTTAACGTGATTCAGCAATTTTCTTTCCGTTTCAGCTGTCTTGCAGACTTGCTCAACGGTCATCAACTTCATCCATGAGACTTTCAAAAACTTTCTGATGCAAGCCTAATGCATCTCTCTTCCTTGTTTAGTGTCCAGGCCTTACATACAGTATGTACATCATTAGCACACCAAGGCTTTAATCAAGCGCAGCTTCATGGTGGTGCTGACTCACTTGATTTTCCATATCCTATTCAACTTAACCATCACTGCCATGCCCATGACCATTTTCAACTTCATCTCACTAGCACAATTTGCATCAATTGTTTCTTTATGCCCCAAATGCACAAAAGAGTCCACCTAATTCAACCTTCCTCCAACCACCATGATCCTACGTACCTCATCATTACTTGTCATCAATGCCTTCACTTTTGTTGGATTGGTCGGTCCGTGATACTCCTTTGAACTCCTCTCAACTCTGCCCACTAGCTCCTGAAATTTTTCTGGTTACGTGGTCAATAAAACAATGTCATTAGCACAATCTGAGATTGATGATGGTCTCTTCACCAATTCTGAGCCATCCAGAGAATTTTTGCAGTGCTTTCTGCATCATTTGTTCTACTAGGATGTGGAACAGACCTGGGGCCTCATGTATAATGCCGTGCGTAGAACTCACACTATAACATGGCGTAAGCACAAAAGCGGGATTGTGCGTAAGCACAGAAAAATCCAGATGCAGGAATCTGTGCGCACGCATACTTTCACGTTCTTCCACTACATAAATCCCGATCAGCGTGAAAAGTAACGCACGTGCATGCGCCTTCTGTCCCGCCCCAACTCCTCCCAGAATTACGCCTCTTTGAATATGCAAATCAATATAGTACTAGGGTGTTGTACCGTGTTAGCCATTATGAATGTAGAGAAAAGCCAAGCAAAATGACACCTTTTATTGGCTAACTAAAAAGATTACAATATGCAAGCTTTCGAGGCAACTCAGGCTTTTAGTTAGCCAATAAAAGGTGTCATTTCAAATCAATATAAATAGCCTTCTGTGAAAAGACAATGGGAAAAGCACAGGGGAAAATATAAGAATTTCAGCGAATACCAAGTGGAGGCACAGGAAAAACGTACTATTTGTTGGTTTAAACAGTGGTATAAGCAACAAAAGAAAGTTGATCAAGTGACAGACTCTCTGAAAAACTCAAAAGATCAAATTCACAAAGTCGCACAGTGCCCGAAATAAAAAAGAAATCACATATCAAAGTCGCCGTGAAAAGGCAAGTCGTAGCCCACCGTCTGAGTGTCATATGAAAGCGTATTAGGGTACAAACAAAAAACATAGGCACACAGTGGGAAAAAAGCACGAAATGTCAACTTTAATCTCGAAATTTCCACTTTAATCACGTAGTTTATTTTGCCATTAAAGTAGAACATCATAAACTTCATCTTAAAATCGTTTATTTTACTAGTTTCTCAAGTAGCATGTTAAATGTTTTGTTCTGTATTTGATCTTCTATGTGCTCTATGTGTGTGAATCACTACGTGCTTCCGTTCTTTCTCTTTCTCCGACAGGACACAGAATGCATTACATTCGAGATATTACAGCTCTCTGAATAATTAAAATACTGAGATGTATACGTGATATCATTTTCATGATGATAGGAATGAAAGCATGTTATTAAACATGGGAACACGGTGGTGCAGTGATTGTTCATATCTCACGCAAGAGGCTTGCTGCACCATGTGCGACCTTCAATGAAATAATTTATTACAGAAGTACTGTCTCTTTCAAACATACTAACCTCCAGTTCCTGTCCATACTATTCTTTCTCCAATCGCCACACAATCAGCTCTGTAACAGACGTTAAGCCATTTGTAAGCTTAGAACGCCGATTCTTCAAAACTTTTAAGGAACATTGAAATATCTTCGTAGTACATCCATCCATCCATCCATTTACCAACCCGCTGAATCCGAACACAGGGTCACAGGGGTCTGCTGGAGCCAATCCCAGCCAACACAGGGCACAAGGCAGGGAACCAATCCTGGGCAGGGTGCCAACCCACCGCAGGACACACACAAACACACCCACACACCAAGCACACACTAGGGCCAATTTAGAATCGCCAATCCACCTAACCTGCATGTCTTTGGACTGTGGGAGGAAACCGGAGCGCCCGGAGGAAACCCACGCAGACACGGGGAGAACATGCAAACTCCACGCAGGGAGGACCCGGGAATCGAACCCAGGTCCCCAGGTGTCCCAACTGTGAGGCAGCAGCGCTACCCACTGCGCCACCGTGCCGCCCCTTCGTAGTACATGTTTAATTATTCTATTCGTCTATCCTTCCAGTGTCGCGTCAGCACCAGCAAGAATACAGCGCAAGGCAGGAGCTATCCTTGAACTAGCTATATGCTGCGGCACCGTGTCCTCACATGTTTAATTATTAACAATACAGATTATTTAAATGAAGTTAAAGTTTTATCTGTATACTATAAGCAACATATTTTGCTGCATTTCATCTTAAAAATGATATTGTCATCATACGCGCTTTATAAAGTAGCGCAGGTTGTGCAATATTATAACTGTAGTGTAAGTTTACAGTGAGGTGATTGTACTTATAATATATACTTGATGGACTGATTGAGTGCGTTTATAGTTCTTGGGATGAAACTGTTTCTGAAACGCGAGGTCCGTAAAGGAAAGGCTTTGACGCTTTTTGCCGTGGTTGAGGTAGTGTGTACTTGAAACTGTATACCGATAATTCTCTTTCCGATCATCTGCTGCTGTGAATCACACTCAGATACAGTGATATAAATACTCCGAGTGGTGCAGTGACAGTAATATGGAAAAAGATGATCTGCAGTGGCAACCCTTAACGGGAGCAGCAAAAAGAAGAACAAGATGCAGTGAGCGTAACAACGCTAAAGCAGTTCTGGTATTTGGAATACTATGGCTATTCCCTGGCCCATTATATTGCTACAGGTTAATTACAATCAGATGCATTACACTAATAAACAATATGCAGTTAATTTCAGTGTATTTATAAAGCCGCGTCAGGAATGTGGAGCTAAGAAAGAAAGGATGAGCACACAGGAACAGTAGTTTGACCATTCTGTGGACCATTATATTGTTACAGGTTAATTACTATCAGATGCATTAAATTTATGAACGATATGCGGTTAATTTCAGTGTATTTGATAAAGCCGCCGCCGTGGATGTGGATCTAAGAAAGGGTAACCACACAGGAACAGTAGCACTGCTTTGACGCTGGGTGCCGCCAGTCTGCAAAACCGAGCGGAGAAATTGCGTACGCCAAGGTATGAGTTACCGTGGAAATGTGCGTTGCTTTACGCCAAGTTTAGGTTTTATACATCGCGATATGAGCGTGGAAAGGTTCGTACGCAAAATTTCTGTGCGTATGCACTGTTTATACATGAGGCCCCTGGAGAGAGGTTACATCCTTGCTGGATGCCTTTTCTTTACATGTTTAGCTGTCCTGACAGCAGCATGCTGTTGTCTGCACAAATTTCACAGTAGTTGGACCAGATGTGACGAGACTTTCATCTTAAGTATGGTTAGCCAGAGCTGGTTACATAGTAACATATATAAAAGATAAATCAAGGGCCAGTAAACTGGAATGACTATAAATGTGAATAACAAAACATGTTCCGATATGGAAATCTCAGGGTCGGTGACAGTAAATCTTTTCTGATTTATTGCATTATGATCATAGAAGATCAAAACAAGGTGGTGTAATCAAGAGAGAAACAGAAATAAAGACAAAATCTTTCTGGAAGTGAGCTTTCAGTCTCCTTTATTCTAAAGAAAAGGAAAATACCCAGGAGGCAGCCCAGAGCAGCAACTAGGTCTGATTCAGAGAGAGAATCAAACAACAAAGCCAAAACAACTGAGCAAAAATCAAGGCCAAGAAACAAAGCACTATTTTGTTTTGAATGGTTCCTAACTAAAATGTAAAAAAGGTTTTGTTTTGAAAGATTTTTTAATAAATGGATGTAAAGAGTAGTGTGATTCCATATTTTGTAGGTGGAAAATGTTACTCAAATGACCACTATGCCTCAAATTTGCAAAGGGGATGGCAGTAGTAAACAACATGGCTGACATCATGCAGAGAAATGTCACAAAATGGCTGCAAGCCTTCAAAAACATGTTACTATTCATCAGAATTGCAAAAAAAAAATAAAAATGTGTTACAAAAACAAAGTACATGTGTACATGTAATCTATAATTTAACATAAAAATGTTCTAAAACCATGATTAGGACAATGTGTCTTTAGAGAGGTAGAACCTGTACTCATTATCAGGGCAAGCCAGGATCAAAGTCTGGTAAGGAAAAAAGCAATTCAACTGAGCCTTCTAAAGTACTAAATGTAATTACTGTTTCTTTTGATTCACAGTAAGTACTTTCTGAATTCTCCCTTGTTAGAATTTTCTTTTCTTTCCAGGAGAAAAATGTTCTCTTGAAAATATTATATGCTCTTAGTTCAAAGCACTTTAAATTCTTAAAGCTTTTAATGCTAAATTTCTCTAATGTTTTACAGTTTTTCAAGCATTCAAGTCTTCCTGCACTTCACATGCTTGTATTTCTTTGTTAAGCACCTCATTGTGGGTTTATTCTCTCCCAGTCTCTCGATAGTTGTTTTGATTTGTTTCTACCTTATTTTCAGTTTCACTTTCCCTGTTCACAGTCAAACACTCAGTTTTCTTGTATTGTTTCCTCCACCAAATGACTGGTTTTTCCTTGCAGCTTTTATCATTTTTCTGCTTAGGTACCATAGAGGCACGATAGTAATGCCACTGTCTCATACATCAAATCCTGTTTCCAGTCACTGCTATATTTTTACCCATATTTTCCCTCAGACGCTTCAGTTTTCTTCCCATTCCCCAAAGAAATTGTTGTTATGTCGATTGGGTAAACTGAAGTGTCTTAATGTAAGTAAAGTTAGGCCATTGCTTGAATGGGCACTATGATAGTCTTGTACTCTGTCCAGACAGGGTTCTGTTTTGGTCTCATTCAGATCCCTGAAGGACCAGAGAAAAAATAGAAACTAGTTTAAAAAATGAGCAAAGACAAAATAATGAGAAAATGGCAAAAAAATGAAGTGTAGTCAAAAGATATGCAGGCATCAGGAAACCAGAGAATGAAACAAAGCTGAATATAAAATCCATAACACAAAGTAAGATCAAAGTCAAAATAAAATTGCCAGGACTTTGTACTTTCATTCAGTTTTCTTACCCTTGACCATACTAAAAAGCAGATATTTAAGATTGAACTTTGGCACAAATAGGACACTATGTGGTGGACACAGCTACACTACCAGTCAAAAGTTTTAGAACACCTCAGCTTTTCCAGTTTTTCTTCAAATTTATTCAGTTGAACTGCAGTGAATGCACTAAAATGATGAAAAGGTAAGCAGTACATTTCCAGAGATTTAAATTTAAAGATTAGGTTAGCAAAAATTCAAAAAAGGAAATATCATAACATTACAAAAGGGCCTCCTTCAGGGAACAACTAACAGGGTATGACCTACAGATGTTCTGCAGCAATTCAAGTAAATTGAAACTTCCATGTTGAAGCAAACAATTTGCACAGATTTCCCAACTTCTGTGGATTACTTGAAAACCCTCTGTCTATCTTAAATCAGAATAGGAACAGACTGTGTTACTACACCATGTACACCCTACAAAGTTGTAAATTCCAGTGATAATGGCAAGAAAATGGAAATTAACAAATAAAATAAGAACAAACTTAAATAGCCAGACTTATCCTCTTTATAGTGTGGCACGTGGCTGGGGGTGGCACCCAGCCGGGACGCCCAGGAGGACAGGAGGAGGGCTCATGCCTCCTCCGGACCACGAGGGGGCGACCGCCCTGGGGGCCACGGGTACAGAGCTGGGAAGCTTGACCCTGTAGGGGTCCATGGTCACCGCCAGGGGGCACCCCAATACCTGGAGGACCCTGGACCTCAGCACTTCCGCCACACCAGGAAGTGCTAGGGGGAAGAGGAACAGGGACACCCGGAGTGCCTCCGGGGATACAGCCGGCACTTCCGCCACACAGGGGTATGTCGGTGGGTGATTGCCGGGGATGCACCTGGAGCACATCCGGTGCTTATTTAAAGGGGCCGCCTCCCTTCAGAGGAGGACTGGAGTCGGGTGGAAGTGGACGAGAGTCGTGTTGGAGAGTAGTGGATGCGGCCTGAAGGAAGCAGGCACTGGAAGAAGAGGCCTGGACTTTGGGTGATTGGTGCTGGAGGCACTGGGTTTGTGCGTACTTGACCTTGTAAATAGTGTAAATAAACGTGTGTTGGGAGAAAATATGATGTCCGTCTGTCTGTGTCCGGGCTGCTTCTCACAATAGGTATGTACCACTGAGTAGGCCTTGTAATGAGGTAAACTCAAAGTTGTTGGAATACAGAGCCTTTTTGTTAGAGGCACGCAGATTTTGTAAGTAAAGTTGCAGAGAACTAAGTTGCTGGATTTATGTGAGTTATTTAATTCAATTATATCTTAGAAACTGAATAAAGAGCTCATTGTAAAACCTGGTGGCAGCAGTTATTGCAACATTGAAGAAAATTGAGTAACGTAAATATACTTAAGTAAGATGAAGAAATTCAAACCAAAAGCAATATTTTGAGATGGTGCACTAGGACAATGGATGCCGCGCTTGGACTGAAACCTCCCCCGGCTTTGAATTGGAATGAGCAGAATCTGTCTAAGGCATGGAAGTTATGGAAAGACGAATTTTCACTATACACAGACATTACCTTAAGCAAAACAGAAGAGACAATGAAGGTAAAATTTTCAAATATCTGAAAGGGGGATCAGGACTGTGTGTTGCAGTGCCATCAGGAGATTTGACAATTGGCGTGTTGTTAACTGCCTTCAAGAACCATTGAAATCCTTGACCGAATGAAACAATTTAGATATATACATTTTTCTCCAAAAACTTGGTAGAATATAAGAGAACATATTGACAAGTACGATACAGACTTGAGAGTGTCAGCAGCAATGTGCAACTTTGGAACAATAAAAGACTCACTAATTAGAGATAGAATAGTATATGGCATTCAGAACTCACACTTAAGAGAACACCTTTAAAGAGACACAGATTTGACACTGGAAAAATGTTTGCAAATATGCAGAACAGCTGAACTGTCAGAAGAAAATACTAAGACAATAGAAGGACAGCAGTTTAAAGAAGTAAATATAGTTAAGAAAGCTGATAAGACCAGGATTAAAAAGTGCAAATTTTGTGGACAACAACATTAACGGACAAAAGAAACCTCTCCAGCATATGGAAAACAATGCAAAAAATTTGACAAATTAAATTATTTTACAGCCGCATGTATGTTCAAAGACTTTTACAAAAGCCAAGAGTGTGACAGAAACTGAAGAGGAACAGTTTCATGAGATACTCAGCCTCAGGAAGGTGACAGTCCACAAAGTAAGCAGCTTTTTGCAACAATGCTTATGGGAAATTAGCCTAGTAAAATTTCAACAGGACTGTACAGCCAGCAGCAACATCATACCAATTGGCCTGCTCAGTCCAGATACACAGCTAGAGAAGACACAACAGGTTTTGGTTATGTACAATAAGAGCACACTGAAACCCATTGGTAAATGCAGAATTAAAATAAGAAACCCAAGAAACAGGGAGCTATATCGCCTAGAGTTTATAGAGGTGGAGTAGAGCTTCTCAGTAGCATTGCTAGGTAACAAAGCAGTGGACTTAATGGATCTACTAAGAATTCAGCATGAGAATATTATAGTCATAGATAACATTGTCACTAAGGCAAATGATGAAAGACACCCATGTGACATGAAATATATATTTAACGAGTTTGCTGATGTTTTTGAAAGAGTTTGGCTGTCTCGGGAGGATTTACCAAATTGAAGTGGATCCTAATATTTCACCAGTAAAGTTGCCAAAGTGACAAATTCCTGTTTCTTTGTTGAAGCCCTTAAAAGATGAGCTGAGAAACTTACAGGAGAGAGGAATCATTGCACAGGTAGAGAAGGGCACAGAGTGGATCAATAGCATGGTTATAGTGGAAAAAAGATCTGGTAAACTGAGAATATGTATTGACCCAAGGCCACTCAATAGGGCACTGAAGAGGCAGTAATATCCTCTTCCAACAATAGATTATATACTACCAGATTTGGCCAAAGTTTTCATTGTGTGTGACGTAAAGAATGGGTTCTGGCTCATGAAACTGACAGAAGAGTCAAGTTACTTGACGACTTTTGTAACAGCTTTTGGCAAGTATAGATGGCTGCATCAGAAGTCTTCCAGCATTGGTTAACCAGGCACTAGATGGGCTACCAGGTGTTTGTACCATTGCAGATGGTATTCTTGTCATTGGTGAAGGTCAGAAAGATGAAGTAGTAGTGAGAGACCATGATGCCAAGTTAAAAAGCTATTAGTGCTGTGCAAAGAGTGTATGATTAAGTTGAACACAGAGAATTTCAAGATAAGGCAGAAAGAAGTGCCTTACATTGGACACAGGCTAACATCTGAAGGTTTAAATGTAGATCCGGAGAAAAGCAGAGCCATCACAAACATGTCAAGACCATCTGACTTAAAAAGGCTGAAGACATTTTTAGGAATGGTAAACTACTTGTAAAATTTTGTGAGCACTTGTTGGACTACTGTGAGGTCCTGAGACAAATGACACATAAGAATATAGTTTGGGGATGGACAGATGTACAACCTGAGGCTTTTAGGAAGTTAAAAAGCATAATAGGTACAGTTTCTTTTCTAATGTACAATATTACAATTTATAGGAAGACCTTCAGTGTGATTCATCAGAGAAGGGATTTGGAGCAACACTCATGCAGGAAGGACAACCTATAGCCTATGGCAGCAGAGCATTCACACCCACTGAGAGAGGCTATGCGCAGATAGACAAAGAGCGTTTAACTATCCTGTTTGGTATGGAGAAATTCCATCAATACACTTATGGTAGAAAAGTTGAAGTCCAAACCGATTACAAGCCTTTGGAAACCATCATGAGGAAGCCACTTCTCAGTGCACCCAGGAGACTTCAGAAAATGCTTCAGAGAGTGCAGACATATAAATTAAATGTCCAGGTCAATTTACACATGTAGCTGACACACTCAGCAGAGCTTACTTACCAAAATGGGGCACAGGAAGATTGGTGGAAACTGAAACTGGGTCAATAAACATGATTCAGTACTTATCTATTTCTGAGGAAAAGCTGCAGAACATCCAGGCAGAAACAGAGAAAGACAAAACATTCCAGTCACTGAAGCAGGTGATATTCCAGGGATGACCAAGGGAAAGATCACAAATGCAAGAGGAGGTGAGACCATTTTTTCAGTGCAGGATAAGCTCAGTGTACAGCATGGTGCAATATTCAGGGGTGAGTGTGCAGTAATTCCACATGGTCTGAGATCAGAAATTATGGAGAGAATTCACTCCTCACACCTACGTATCGAAGGTTGTCTTAGTAGAGCCAGAGAATGCTTGTACTGGCCAGGTCTGAACAAAGCCCTAAAGACCTACATAGGAAAGTGTAAAGTGTGCAGACGTTTAGACACACCACAGCAAAAAGAAATAATGTGTCCCAATAAAATTCCAAGAAGACCTTGGGCAAAAGTCAGAACAGACCAATTTCAATTCAATAACAGAGACTATGTCATTACAGTTGACTATTTTTCAAACTTCTGGGAAATTGACTACCTTCCAGATACTAGATCAATTACTGTTGTTCAGAAATAAAAAGGTCATTTTGCATGTCATGGCATCCCAGATAATAATGGACCACAATTGGAATCTGGAATTCAAGTAGTTTAGCAAGGATTGGGACTTTGAACATGTGACATCATCACCTGTTTATCCACAGAGCAATGGCAAAGCAGAATCTGCTGTCAAAACTGTAAAACAGCTGATGGCAAAAGCAAAGCAAGCAAGATCAGATCCATAGTTTGCTATCTTAGAACATAGAAACACTCCTCTGCAAGGGTTTATTTCCAATCCAGCACAGAGACTCATGAGCAGAAGGACCAAAACACTGCTACTAGTATGCAGGAGTCTACTACAGCCAGGAGTGGTGAACATAGACCAAGCAGTGAAAGATAACCAGTCTCAACATGCTCATTATTACAACAAAGGAGGAAGAGATCTCCACAAGCTACAAGAAATAGAAAAGGTGAGAGTCCAGGCTGAGATGTCAAAACACATGCAGTGAATTCCTGGAACAGCGATGAGCCAAGTGTGTAATAAATTATGTGCAGTTCAACTGGACAGAGGCACCATCTTAAGAAGGAACCAGAGACCCCTGAGGATAATTCCAGAACAGGCACAGAATGCAGTGGGACAACATATAGCCTTTAAGACAAACAAAGATACAACACCCTCACACAAATAGGAGACACTGAAAATGGAGCAAGATTTACCACACGCACATACATCCAAAACACTGTAACAGCACAAACACATACAGTACCTCATCCAGCATGTACAGAAGATTAAGCTGTATGAACAAGAAATGGTAGAATAGTTAAAGGACCAGTTCATCTCAAGGATTTTAAGTGAACCATGTTTATTTTGTGTTAAAAAAGTAAAGACTATTGTTTATTATTATTCTGCAGTGACAAGATTGGTTTTCTTTTCTTGTCTTATTATTACTGTTTATTGTAAAAAAAGGGAAGATGTAACAAAGGAAATTCAAAGTTGTTAGAGTACAGATCCTTTTGTTACAGACATACAGATGATGGGTTTGTGTGAGTTATTTAATACAATTATATCTTAGAAATGGAATAAACAGCAAATCGTAAAACAGGCCTAACTCCCAGCCCCACACTCATGTGGCAGGGTTCCAACCTGCAAAAGCCCAAAAATGTGGGTTAAGTTTTTTCTAATAGCAAATCCCAAAAAGTGTCCAGAATGGAGAAGAGGAAAACCATTGAAAAACCTCTAGTATGCAAGAAACAATGCAGCTTTAAATAATGAACACAAACAGATAGTTCAGGACAAAGAACACAAATAAAGCAAACAAATCCAGAAAACAACAACCAATAACAGTATTTTAATTGAAGCGGGGTCAAAATCTTATAATCCCATCGTCAAAAGAAAAATCATAAATTGAAAAAAGAAATTCCAAAACAAGCAACCCCAGCGGCATGAAGAGTTGACCTCAGCCTCCTTGGGCTCCACATACAGGAGACACAAAACATGAATAAACAGCATAATAAGACAACCAACAAACTAAACAATAATCAATACATAAAATATAAACAAGCCAAAACAAAATAAATATATGAAATAATATTTGAAAAATTGCAAAAAGATTAAATTAACATATGAACCATGGATGTATCCTTGATTGAAACATAACAGTGACAAGAACACACAAAAATCAAACAAAAACAGAAATCCAAAAGGGCAATATGATGATATTATTGTCACAATGATAAAAATAATCAAAAGCAACATGCACTAAAACTGCACAAATGATTCTTTAGAGTACAATTTTATAAAATAAACTCAGAATCATTATAGGTTCCTGCTTTATGCTGAAAGTTCCTTAGATAGACTCTGCACTCCCATAACAGAGAACTGAATTAAGGTGGTATGAGAATGCTATATGCAACAACAACAACATTTATTTGTATAGCACATTTTCATACAAATGATGTAGCTCAAAGTGCTTTACAAGATAAAGAAAGAAAAAAGAAAAATATAAAAATAAGCTTACGCAATACTAAGTAACAAAGAATAAAGTAAGGTTAGATGGCCAGGGAGAACAGAAAAAACAAAAAAAACACATAAGGCTGGTTAAAAAAACAAAATCTGCAGGAGTTCCAAGGCCACGAGACCCTCCAGCCCCCACTGGGCACATGCAATCCAAAAACTGCCACTAGTGACACTTTGCATTCACTTAAACCAAGAAACCCAACTAAAATGCCTGATATAAATGCTGTAAATAGCTTTAAAGAATGGCACAGAAAAAAAAACCCATAATCAAAGTCAAGTCAAAGTGACTGTTTTCCCGCTGGCCCAGACAAAGGAGTCAAAGGTCACTGAAATGCCTTTGATATGTTACAAAGGTCAAATGGATCTCTTTTAAACTCCTGACAGCTGAGTGAGACTTCGGGTGGAACCTTTTCAGTATCTGAACCTTTTACTTATACTGAACATCTTAAATACCTTCTGGCTGAGTTAAACCAAATTAAATAAAACTTTGCCAGGGAGAATTAGCTATAGATCATCTGGGGATCGTGTACTTTTGAGTAATTGCAGAGGTTTACACGATTATTATTAGCTCATTATTGTCACATGTACTGAGTATCACGCCTCTGGTAATCTAGGCAGAAATCTCAGGACAAATCTCTTCTGGATGGAACTTTAAAATGACACAAACTGTCATAATCACTAATAGATGATCATTTGTAGTACCCATCAGAATAGGAAATCCTACTTGTAGAAGGATTGTATCAGTCCTTTCAAAATTTTCCTTACACTCACAGTAGAAACCTTTTAAAATGCCCAGCACCTTATATGCCAAGGCCTGCTGTGAAAAGCTCACATCTTCACTAAGATTTACAACAGAGGGTACTGAGCCTACACTGTCTTTACATTCACTTCTGTCACCCCAGAAAAAGACGCAGTAACCTTACATTTAAATTTCCAAATGGATTAACATCATGAAGAAGATTTAACACGGAAAAGAAAACCTAGATAGATCAGCTTTACAGGACATGGGAAATGTATCCTTAGAGAGCCAAACTACCATTTTACTCCTGTGTGCCAAGTCAATAGACTGTTGTCTTCCACCATTTGATCATTTATAATCTGGGTAGCATTATTTTAAGGATTAATTCTAGAATTTGACCTCAGGGATGTCTGTGCTATGGATGCAAGGTATGACATGTCTTTATCACCACCATGATTCTAAGTCACTTCCTGCCGCTTATATGTCTTTCAGTTAAGGCCTAATTTCCACTGCACTAAACTACTAAAAAACATAATTTATGAAATATTATTAAAGCAAAGAAAGAGCAATAGATTTATCTAAAAAATGTTGGTGCCCATTGTGGCAGGAGGCTGGGGGCCAGACCCAGCCAGGACGCCTGGAAGGATTGGGAGGCAGACTATACGTCCCCTGGGCCACGAGGGGGCAACCACCCTGGATAGTGTGGGGACCACAGGGATGGAGCGTGGAGGCTCAAGCCCATTGGGACCTGTGGCCACTGCCAGAGGGCGCCCCGAGCCTCATAGAGACTGGGATATCTGCACTTCCGCCACACCTGGGAGGGTTGATGGAGGACCTTCCAGGGACGCCCGGAGTGCTTCCAGGTGGTCATGCGGCACTCCCGCCACACCTGGAAGTGCCGCCGGAAGAACGTCAGCGAGCACCTGGAGCACGTCCGGTGATTATAAAGGGGGTCACCTTCCTACAGTCGAGGAGCTAGAGTCAGGAGCTGGAGGTGGAGGAAGCTCCAGCAACAAGAGGAAGAGAGGTGGCCCACAGACATTGAAGGCCCATAGAAAGGTGTTGTGGTGCTGGAAGCACTGTGTGTGTGCGGAACTTGGGTTTTGGGACCTTTGTTACAATAAACGTGTGTGTTTTTTAGAACTGCCGGTGTCAGTCTGTTTGTGTCTGGGCTGGCTATCTCACACCATGCACGATAGTGCTGATTTAGTGATATATAGAACAGTGGAAAGAATGACATACTTTGCTTCTTCTAATATGCATTGTGTCTTACAATGATTTGCTGTACTCATACTTGACAGTAGCTTCTAACTATTTTTTTTTCTTTTGTAATAAATTTTGTTTTTACACACTGTTCTCAAATTTAGGAGACTTCAAGCAACTTGAATGGACATGATCCTAAAATCAGAATTCCGAAAGATGATCTTAAAAGATCTTCTCCATCTCCATTAAGTGGAAAAAAGACTGAAAACTGCCTCATTCCTTGTGAGTTGTCAGCAAAGCTCATTAAAGAGGAGAAACACTACATGTGCCGTACGTATTATTTTTCAGAATAATAAGGTATGATTGGTATTGTAGGAATGAAAGCATGTTAGCCCAGTAACTGAAGTGTTTGTGTCCAGCACCAGAGGTTTCTTGGGCAATTAGATTTGCTGGTTTCATTCGCTTGTTGGTAATGCATGATTCAATCAATCAACCGAGTGCTTGTATACAGCATTTACGATTTTATAAATTTGCTTTGTAAAAATCATTAACTACAATACTTCAGAATCTAAATGTCTTAATACATTAAATGTATTTAAATTGTTTATACAGATAATGATTAACTAAATGCATATAATATTAGGTACTACTTATATGTTTATCTTAAAATGTGTTAATGAACTTAGTAAATGAAATCTTGGACTAGAAAGAAATTTAGAGAGCCCTGGTATTTAACCCTTGACAAAATACGAACTTGGTATTAAAACTGATTGTTACTTGGATATGAAAAAAATAAGATATTGCTATTTATTGCTATAGATTTTTGTCTTGACAAGGGAAAAGGGTGGAACATTACCACTATTATGTGCATTCACCATTTATTCTTTACTACAAGTCACTGCGGTCAAGAGTTGAACCTCTCAGCACCTTCTGTATAGAGATACTCTGTGGTAGATTGTAGTAGAGTGTTTTTTCTCAAAATAAACCACTAAGTGTATGAATAAGTTCTTTCTTTTCAAGGAAACCTACAGCACTCTCTTGTTTCCTATACAAGAAGCACCAGGAAATTAATCAGGGGCCTGATGGAAGATCATCAAAAATCACTGGACTCTCTTTCTAATATGGTAGGCATTATTTATTATTAATTGTGTTATTGCACGAGAAACAATTTTATAATAATAATAGGAAGAATACTCACAAAATGCAAAAACACCACTCCAAGTAGCCTTAGAACAACTCCTTCTTTCACTTGCTGAGGGAGAAAGGGGTCTCAAATATAAAATTAATTTACACAACACACAGATTCATAGTTTAAGAAAATTCTTCCACACAAAACAGCATACATCAACACTACACAAAGCAATAGTTCATACAGATACAAACTATATACCACTTAACCTACATACTACAGACACCATTGCAGAAAACATAACAACCACACAACCTAAAATATACCCAGAAAACATTGCATTGCAGGCCTCCTCAGTGTTGATCAGTTGATCAGTGTTTGTGGATAAGATTGCATCAAATAGCTTGCTAATCAGTGGTGATATGCTTGGCTAGGCAGAATGGTTTATGTTAGCCATAGAAGATCAAGTCATAAACACGAGAACCTACAAAAAAGATATTCTTAAGAATGCTAACACTGCAGACAGAACATGTTGATACTGCAACAAAGAACAAAACACAATCCAACACATCACATCAGGTTATAAACTACGGACACAGGCTACATGCACAGTCAGATTGCAAGTGATATTAAACAAGAACTGGCACTACAGCACAAGCTAGCAGATGCAAACCCACTATATTATAAGTACACCCCCACCACAGTACTAGAATATGCCACTAAATTGGAACAGAACTATACTGACAGACAGAACTGTCCACCATATCAGACCAGACATAACCCTGGTAAACAAGCAAAATACATTATTGACATTCCTTTATCAAACACACACAACTTACAAAATACCGGCACAAAGAAAATGGAGAAGTACACAGAACTGACTGAAGAGAATGGACAAGGTGATCATTGTGCCCATCAACCACTGGTGCCTTCCCACATACACTACACAAATGCCTACAGATGTTACATATAGATTAATACACATGGATACAACTACAGAGAGCAGCTATTTGGAGTACATGCCACATAGTGAGGAAATCCCTTAACACAAACACAGTCCCCTAATTCAAATATACGCCACATAAAATTGTCCTATGCCTTAGCATAGGTGGTAGGAAATTGACTATCCCAGAAGATACTTTGAATAATATTATTAATAATATAGTCAGTATTTTCATACTGTGGCCAGCACCGATATCTTATAGCTATGTACATTTTTCATGTCCTCCCCATGTGAATATAAGTTTTCAACAAGTTGTTTGGTTTCCTTCCTTATCAGAAAGACTCTATAGTAATCCATTCTTAGTGAATGTTTGTGTGTGAGGGAGTGTGACCTGTGATAAACCAGAGTCCTGCCTAGTAGTTCTTGCCTTGTACAATATCTGAGTCTGCCATGAGTCTCTCCAGCTTTTGCATCACTATAAATAAAAAATGTGGATTTAGCAAATGGAAAAATAATAATAACTTAAAACAGAAAAATTTACATTATGATAATAATCAATAGTAAAACATATTTTAGTCATACTGTACATCAAAATGTTGCCTTCACAAATTAATAAAAAAGACCTTTTTTAAATCTCTCACTAACAATTTTTCTTCTGGTTTTTGCCTGTTGCTTTCCTCTTGTCTGTTGCATTAAATGAATGTATTAAATAAATGAGTGTTTTGTATTAGCATGACATATAATATACATGTAAACAAAAAGAGATTTCAAGGCATATTATGAAAAAAAGCCTGTTATACATGTAGTGATGTTACAAAGCAATCATGAACAAAATTGCTTAAAAGCCAGGAAAAGCTTCCTTATACTATATGATATGTAATTTAAATAAAGAAAAATTAGGAACACTGTTTTGACTGTTTGATCTGCCTTAACCTGACGTCACATTACACAACTTCTAGTCATTGAGGATGTCAGATTTGCTGACTGTAATTTCTGATCTTTTTGCCGAAATATTGTCAATATAATATGCAGAAATATCCAGGAATTTTGTCAGTCTCAGCAAAATGCATTGAAGTGAATGGGGAAGGAGAAACTGAATTAGTTTTGTGTGGATTATAATGGTTCAATTGTCTCTTAAGGCTAGGGAAGCATCTGCCAACTATTCTGAACTAATTATTGTTGTCAAAAATGTGACCTGAATTATGACACAGCAGTGATAACCACTGCACCTCCGTGCCTCCTTGAGTTAAAATGATGCTCCAAGTCCACAATACACCAATCACAATATCACAATACCTTTATCTCTCCCTGCATCTCCCCAGCTTCTATCACTGCGACTAACTAACAACCACAGAGCCTGTAATGCAAGGGGTCAGCATTACATACTCAGGGGCTGTCCCTGTCATTAACCAATCTGTGCTACACAAGAAGGGGAATAACATATTTAGTCCAGCATTGAAGGCACAACATACAATGAATCAGTGCAGAGCAGCAAAGTATTTTCATAATATTCTCATTATGGTCAGCTAATGTACCCCCTCAAATGACAAGACTGTAAGTTTTTTTTTAAAACACATGCAGGCTGCAAATGCAACTGAAATTATGACCAGATGGTCACATCACACCTGTAGGCATATGCCGTAAATTATTCATGCATACTGTATGTGAAGCAGATCGGGCTGCACCATAAACTTTGAGGTCAAGTATGCTCATAGTACACATGTGTGAATATTAAGCACATGCTCAATACAAATCAGGCAAGTAGCACAGATCAGGTAGTGACATGCCCATCCAACATGGTTGCTACAGCTCTGTGATGTCACAGTGGCCTCATGTGGGGCACTATGGAAAAAAGTTAATCTAAGCAAGCAAAAGGACAAATTTAAGGGTAAAAATGTGTCCAACACGGTCATCGTTTAACCCAGTAAATGAAAAACACTTTTGGTGAATTACGCCGATCAGCACTAACAGAAATCAATACTTAAAGGAAAGTGAGGAAGACAAAAACAGTATATATGAATGATATAAAATAGCAATAATACAAATTAAATCCCAAATAAAATGTATACGTATTTATTTGTTAATTTATCAATTGATTGATTGGTTGATTGATTGATTGATTGAATGGCTGTATTATCTGTCCTGTGAATATGTATCCTTGTTTTTATGTTTCTGCTGGTGTATGCATCTGAATTTCTCCATGGGATTAACAAAGTTTTTCCAATCTAATCTAATCTAATCTAATCTAATCTAATCTAATCTAATCTAATCTAATCTAATCTGATCTAATCTAATCCACTACCCAATTTCTTGATTATGAAAGCTACCAAAGTAAGAGAATTCGTGTGACTAGAATTGACTCAACAGTGAGTTACTGAACAAAAGCCAAGACCCTCTTCAGCTAATAAAAAAGGTTAGGTCAACCAATATTTGAGTCATTACTGTGGTCAACCACTGAAGTAGTCAGGAACTCCCTGAACCCAAAGTGCCAGGGGAACCAATGTTTTGGAAAAGGATGTTTAATTAACTTAAATAATAAACACAAGCATGGATGAACAAAAATAACAAATAAATAAGCAGAAAAAATATCCTGCATACACCCTGACCCTAACCAAACAGAAGCAGAAACCTTGACAACCTTTAAAAAGAATCTGGATGAGATATTGGGACAACTTAGCTATTAGCAAAACAAACCTTGATGGACTGAATGGTCTCCTGTCATTGTCAAATTTTTTTATGTTATTATGTTCAAAAGGACTTGCAGCACCTTCCCAGTCTGGTGGGCTGCCTTATAAACTTGTGCCATACTGCAAATAACCCTGAAACATCCCTCACTTTCCATATTTGTCTTCAATGCTCTAGTACTATTTGTACAAACAGTTGAACACTTGTAAGTCTCTCCTAAATCCAAGATTACTGACCCAACAGCCAGAAGGACCTTTTAAGTCCCAACTATGAACCACACCTGGCTGTCCATGAGATATTACTTTCAAGATCCAGAATGTCAAGTAGAAGAGTTAAAGACAAACAAATGCCTAGAGCTCCTTCTGGCAGCCACATGGCATTTCTGTATCCCCAAGCTTCAACTATTGCAACCAGTGCATAACACTGAACCATGAGTGGTACGTAGGTCCATACATCCCTGTTACCTGTAGTTCTGACAACCCTCTACATCAGTGGCTGTCAAATGGGTTGGGGGGTTTGTCACAGTAAACTTCCAGGTGGGGCTGCATGATGACTGAAAATAATTATAAAATAGCAGCACAATACTGAAATCACTAATAATCAAGCTACAGCAGAGGTGTCAAACTTATTTTTTAAAAGCAGACCCCTTCATTAATAATTAAAACATTTTACATACAGTGCCCAATGACTTCACGTTCTCAAAGACTTCCTTTAAAATGTGCTTCATATATAAATTGTATCCGTACTCAGTTTAGCTGGATTAAATTTCCACCGGGCATTAAAATGTGTCCCATGTGCCCACATCATATTCGGATACAGATTGGATGGGCATTTTCACATACACACAGCACTTTGGGATTTAGTGGTTGCTCATGTTTATCTGCGCAACACAACTGCACCAGCAGCTACTAACCTGTTGGTAGAATGAGGGTAGTTTGCATAATTTACTTTTGATTTTTTTTTTCAGAAATATCTAATCAATTTATGCTTAATTTAAAAAAGTAATGCTTAAGCCGAGTGAGCAGTGAGAACCTTATGTTGATATCAAAAATCTGTGCAATGAAAAATTCTGTATTTTAGTAATTAATTGTCATTATTTCTTCATATAAATGTCTACCCATTTTATGCTATGATTAAGAAATTCAGGCACTAGTAAAAATAACTTTAATTTAAGAAAAATACACAATCACTCATTCTTGAAATGGCCTATTAAGTTTGTATTAGGCTTTAAAAACGGAGGCAGCAAGTATGATTTGGTTATATAAATGTAACTTTGAAAACAAACACCTTTGTTAAGGCTTCAGCAAGATACAAGAGGGTAAATATCGAAGCCTGAATAGGGGGGCTCTCACATATTTTCACGGTATTTTGGGGGCCTGAACAGCATGTAGCGCAGTCATAATGCTGTTCCCTGACAGTAATGAGTGTCACAGGTCCTCCCTGCATGGAGTCTGCATGTTCCTCCTGCGTCAGTGTGGGTTTCCTCTGATGTAAACTGGATTGATTTGAACCAGCACAATTTTGTGGTTCTTGATCTCTAATTTTCATACATTTATAATGTCCGGTTTCCTCCTATAGTCCAAAGAAATGCCCGTTAGATGGGCTTACAATTCTAAATATGCCCTAGTGTGTGATTATGTTTGTGTGTAGGTGTGTGTGCCCTGTGATGGTTTGGTATTCTGTCCAGGAATTGTTCTTGTCTTGCACAATGTGGTAGCTGGGATATGCTCCAGTAGACCATGTGACCCTGTTCAGGACTAAGCAGGTTAGACAATGACTGACACTGGGGGGGCTATGGATTAATACATTTTGTTTGGAAAGTGAAAATGAAGTTATGATGATGAATGAATGGCAACTGGAAGTCATGGGTAAATGTTAGACTAAGGGCATGGAAATCTTAAACACCATATACAATGATGGCAACATGGGTTCACATCAGAGTGATTGTTGTAAGGTGACAAGTCTGAGATATGTGGAGGTGTATCACATGTCATTTAGCATGAAATAAAACAAATAATTTAAAAAAAAAGTTGTAATTTTCATAATTATTGTGTTCATTATAAGACAAATAAAACAGAGGGAAACTTGGCAAACACTCTGAATGGTTAAAGAGTGAAGTAAAACATTAATTCTTTTTAAATATAATAACTTATGAAGTATGGAGTTAAAGTTAAGCAAAAGACATGTGTGCTGACTAGCATCTGTAGTTTACAAAATGCTACGTAATATTTTTGGATATAAAAACTAACAGTGGTGACAAAAAACGATATAGCAAACTGTTTTAGTAGATGGTATTGATTTATATTTTTCATGCAAAAGAAAGCTCTTCTTGGCTCAGAAATCTCCAAAGTTGACATAATACTATGAACTTTTAAGGTCAGGGAACTGCTAAACAGAGTGCAGCTGCTGAGTACGGATGCCTGGAGAAACAACGTGGAGGCCCAGCCTAATAAGCCTGTGCAGTCACATGGTAAGAATTTACTTATATTTTTTCCATACTTAATTTTTCTCTATTTTTGTAGCTGCTATTGGTAAATGTTCTGTCATTTTATCGCCCAAATTAACAATAGACATGACATGAAACGTAGTTAAAGAGATAGGCAAAGGTCAAACTGGGGAGTTAAAATCAAATGCCAAAACCAACATGCTAACCAAAATCTTTGTCAAAAGTCATTGCTACAAAGTTCTTATTTCTAATTAGTAAGTACAGGAAAAAAAATAAACATATGGACATCTTTAGTAAGGAATCCATAATCTTAGGTTATCTGGAAGAGCACAACACCAACCTTTAAACCAAAATGATAACATGATATGTTGCACACTTCCAGTCATTCCAGCAACTAGACAGTAGCAGTACAAACATGGCTTTTAAAATGCTGACACCCATATTTTGTAGACTATTAGTGATCGATAAAATATGAGGTATAAAATTAACAACATACTGTAGTTAAAAAAAAAAAACAAAATCTAAAAAACAACTATAGAGTTCTCCATGTAACAAACCCCTAAATGGATCAAAAATACTTTATCACGAAATGGTCATAACAGAGTCCCTTAAGGCACAATTTTGTGGCTGTTGATCTCTAATGTTCATACATTTATAATGTCTTTTCTGATTATATTCCTGGCAGTCTGTCTATGGAATCAGTGTTTTTCACGTGCAAGGACTTTGAATATTTGGTCATAAATGGTATGTCTGGATTATTTTAGAAGTACATGCTGTATTATGTTTAAGTTTTGCCACAATGCCATTTTGTTTTGCAGAAAGAGTGCCACAATTTTAAAGCCTTTATGCCATTTCCTTAGCAATGTTTCCAAGAATACAATGCATTGCATTTGATTGTTGATTGTTCCTGCACTTGATTGCACTTGGCAGTTAGATAGATAAACACTTGTAACTCTGTGATAAAGAATATTCCTTTTTTGTCCTTCTTGGTTGTTGAATCTCTGCTCTTGTTTTTTTTAATTCAATTTTTTGGTTCTCATTTTGGTTTTGACACTCAATCATGCTGACTTCTGGTTCTGAACATTTTCCCATTCGCTGTCTACAATTCTCTCCTGTTCATTTTAAAATATTTCTTTTACTGTCTCATGCAATGCAGTACACTGGACACGTCGCATCAGGCTTGCGAGGATGATAGGCATGAACTCTAGACAAAAGACCTGAACAAGTAAACAGTGGTTTTCTGGACCATAAGTCCACCAATGCATCATATAATACACATGAGAACTACATCAAATAAAATCTAAAATGACCTGAACTTCATATTTATTATTACGATCAATCTGAATAGTACAATTAGAACTGTTGTGAACCAGCTTAGGAGAAATGTGAAAATTTGGGTGAATTTTAAAATGAGCAGGCAAGGCCAAATAATTGACTTGCCCAACTCATTTGTCTCATAGTATGCCAACTTGTGCTCAGCCCTAAACTTGGGCTAGCTTTCAATTATAGTCTAAAACTGCTTGACTGAGGTTTTCACTCTCTACCGGTTCTCCTGTACCAGCCTCCAAAACAAATGAAGTTTAGTGAGGGTTTCTGCAAGGCTAGGAAAAGACGATGAGATACAGTCAGTGGTAGAACAATTAAGAGAGGGTTGTATCAGTAAAGGCATTCAAAAGGCGACTTCTTAATAGCCAAATGATAAAACACATTCCATGCAACTACTGCCAAAAAACAGAACTGAACAATAGACTGAAAGATGTCCTCTTTTGCCTCTTGGATTCTGGATGAATTCATCTGTCAAAACCAAAACGCTAACCAAAATTTAAATTAAATTGAGAGAAAAAATGCACAGAGATCTAAGTAAAGAATCCACAGGTTTGGCTTTCATTTAAGTTTATGATGGCAACCATTATACAGTGTCATAGAACACACTGGACTGGCACCCAACCAGAGTGTATGGTTCCTTCCCCACCCGGTAAGCCATGATAAAGGAAGACTATGGATGGACGGGCATGGTCGAGAGGCAGTTATGAGAGAAGGTCAGAGGTAACTACGTGACTACCTCCCTGGACTACGTGTTCCTCCAGTACACCAGGTGACAGTGTCCTTCTGGCTCCCATTTCGACACTGCACAGGAGTTTTAGTTTTGCCAGGCAGCCCTGTTGGGGCTTCCAGGTGCCACTAGGGGGTGCTGCTGAGAGCATGCGCCCCTATTATGGAGAGGTTCCACCAGATCCGGAAGTGATTCCAGGTGGCAATGCTATTGCACTTAAAGTTCTCCAGGGTTTGGGTTGAAAAGCAGCCACTCTGCCTCATCTGAGAGTCAGAGTCGGGTGAAGGTGGACAAGGCTTGCTTGGAGGAGTGTGGAGGTGGAAAAGAAAAGAAATTGTGACTGATTTACCAGGTGACTGTATGGTTTGGTTGTGTCTGGGTGTTTGAAGTGCAAGTGTGCTCCCTACAGGTCAGAACAGACATGTTGATGTCATGTGTTGCACACTTCATATTGTCCCAGCATAGCTACATAATAGCAACAGTATGCATACTCCATAGCAAATTGTTAAAATGAAACTGAAAGTTGAATTCTTCATGTAACAGAAAACCCTAAAAGGACCATAAATATTTATAATGAAATAAAGTATATAACGCAAAATAAAATAAACACTGTAAATAATCACAACAATAAAGGACATTAAAAACTAGATAATGCTCCAAGTTAATTTTATTTTAAAAATGACTTCAGAACTAACTATATATGACTGTTATTGCCCTTACTTCTGTTTCTTTGCAATGGTTTCTCCAGACTCTGTCTTGCCGGGATAAACATTGTGGATTTAATTACCACTAGGCCCGAGTCCTCACTTAGTGCAACCAGTTTAATGTCTGTTTTTATAAGCTGAACAGATGGCACATACTTTGTGTTTTTGCAACTTCACCAGTTTACCTTTATAAATCTATATTCTTCCCCAACTTTAAAAATGATAGTAAGGCTCACCACACAGATTACATTATATTTTGTAAGAGGTACCTTCCTGTGTTCAGCCCTTAGAAACTCACTGAATGACTTACATATGCTAGTCTTTTATTGCATTTCTTTTTAATTCAAACTAAACAAAGTTATGTTGTCAAACTGCCATGCCATGACTCTCAAATATGTATCTGAATATTCCCTCAGATGAGTACTCTCTGGTAAGGTGGGTGCTTAATATAATAATAATGGAGAGTATGGGTGTTTCTGAAGCCCAAGGGGCAGGGCTGGTCCATATCCTAACCAATATAAACAGCTGGCTAGTTGTCCAAATGAATTACAGCATACTGTTCTATTTGTCTATGACTTATTTGTTATGATAATTTTGATATTACATGTAATGGGTGGAGAATCTTGGCCCTGGATGGCTGCTCTGATGTATGTTATTGTGGCCAATCTCTCCATCAGCAGCTGAGCAGCATACTGAAATAGATTCCTTTCCTATTTCTCTTTGAACTCTGGAGCATCAGGGAAGTGCTGCATCAAAGACATTTTTGCACAAATGTTTATTGCTTATAGTGTTTTTATTTTATTTTATTGTGCTGTGTTTCTTGTTTCTTAGCATATTTTAGCTAAAAATATGTAGGTAATTTCTAATGATAAGCCATTGGAGAATGAGCATATCTATCTTCAGAGTTTTATCGTTCATGCCTGGGAATTTTGAAGCACAAATAAGCAGTTAATCAGAAATGACAGGACATGGTCTTGAGATATAAAAATGCCAAATAAATAATATAAGTCAGTACTTATATCTGGAAAAAAGAAAATAAAAACTCATTAGCTAACCCCGGATATCTAAAGAGAAAAACTCATTAGTTAAACAACGCATTTACAAGCTTGCTTTAGCTACTAGTTGGAAGTCTGCAGTTAATGGAAGCCTGAGGTCATTGAGCTGCCCACCCTCTAAACCAAACAGAAGTGGTTCTAATTTACATTAATATTTGAATCTGACCATTTTCAAATTACAGGTATATATTGTATGTAGGAGCAGGTACACAAGGGCAATGGTAAGAGCTGCTGCTGTGTTAAAGCGCTCAGCATGATTACTCCCTTTGTTGAGTTTGGATGTTCTCCCTGTGTCTGCACGGGTTTTTCTATGTGTATCCCAAAAATTAAATTCAACAGGCAAATGATAATAGTCCAGTGTGACTGAGTATGAGAATATGTGTGCCCAGACCTTTCAGTGCTGGTTGCTACCTTGCACCCAATGCTGCATGAGTAGGCTTAGGCCTTCTCGGCCCAGTGCAAGTTTACAAATGGATGAATGGATGGCATACATTTAAGAAAAATATTGCCACAAACACTATTCTTAAGTTTTCTTGATCTTCCCTGGCAATGACCTTGCATTATATTACCGAGAAAGTTAGAAATGACAAAAGTCCATTTGTCTATTTATGCATATGTTACTATTAGCTGTATCCATTAGGTAAAAAGAAAAACAAACAGCCTTACAGATTTTGTAACAGAAATCCAATACTAATTAAATTGACATTCCTTCAGGCTGCTTTAGAAAGGACCTTCTGTACTCTTAAAGAGATGTTTTTCTCTGTCCACGGCCACTTACGGTGCAATTAGATTTATAATGAAAACATCTGTAGTTTTAGAAGTTCATGAAGAAACTCAGCCAACTGATTATAAAATTGCACGGTCGGAGTGTAGCCAAGCTCCATCTCCACTTTCATTGATCTTTAGGAGGTTGTCACAAGATGAGTGTAGTGGTTAGTACTGGTGTTGCACAGCTCTGAGGGCCTGCTTTCAATGCTCCCTAAGCCCACACAGCTTTTCATTAGCTACTGACGTTTAAATGTGAATGTTACATTAATTGGCTGGGGGTGAATGAGTGTGAATGTGGGTGAAGGCCTCCTCTGAGATGAACTGGCACCCTAGCCATGGTTGGTCACTATCTTGCACCCAGTGCTGCCGGTATGGACTGCAGTTCTCCCAAACCCTAAAATTGAGTCTGGTAGGTTCCGTAAATGGATGAATGAGTTTTAGGAATCCGCATTTCTTATTTGTATTGTACATAGCACAGCCCAAAACATAATATTAAATTAATAAGTGGTATGCACTGCAGGCCATGATTTGTACTAAAGGTTAACAAAATCTTGTCAAAATGTAAAAGCTGGTTTTAGTTTGGTCAATATAAGCCTTGCTTCACTCACACCCTATACACATTGCAGCTCTGTTTACACTGTGAATAAACAGGAGAGCCAGATGGACTCAATGATCTTCCTTTTTTTGTAAACTTTACTATGTTCTTAGGGCTTTTTCCCAGGCTCAACACATGTAAGTACTGTTTTCAAGAAGACATTAAAGGTACAAACAGTGTGTTTGTACTGTTAATGTATTCATGGAAATATACATAGTGTTAGAGGAATGGTTGAAGGCATTTACTGCCAGGATACTGTGATTAGAGTTATAATTATGATGTCTGGAATTGTAAAAAATTACATCATACTATAATATACTCAAACCTATTAAATCCTATGAGGGCCAGATCTGAACCTGACAATTTAGTGAGCAAGGCAGGAATCATTCTTATGCAGATTCCCAGTCCACAACAGGACTCATTCATGCACACACACAAACACTCACTCACACAGGGCCTATTTTAGAGCTGCCACCTAACCTAAAGTCCACATATTTGGGGGTGTGAAAGAAAAACCTACACAGAAATGGGGGAAATGCCACGAGGACAATGCCCGGGCATAAGGATTCAATCCCAGGACACTGGATTTACTGCTCAAGGTGCCACTGTGTTGCTCTATAATATAATCTTCTTATATAATACTCTACCGTGGCTGTCCATTTGTCTGTCCAGGATTTTAAATCACCTGTAGCTCGCAAACCGTTTGAACTATTGACCTGAAATTTGGTACACATAAATACTATGTGACGTCTACTATCCGCTTTTGGGGTGATGAGTGACCTCCAAGTTTATTCCTCTTTTTATTTTTATTTTATTTTATTGTAGAATCAACTCTCGGCAGCGGGCAGCAGGGTGGCCGTGCGGCGCATGTGTACGGGCGCCATTCTCATTCCCTACCACCTTTGCCGTCACTTTCCTTACCTCTTCATATCTTAAATCATTCTTGAGGCAGATTGAAGATTTAAGTGCCAGCTTAAGTGAAAAATTAAAGAAAACGTACTAAGTAATTGCAACACAAACACTGGCTTAATCAGTTTTAACTGATGCAGATGAAAGAAGAGAAGAAGCAGGCTGCTCTGGTGGAAAAAAGAAGAGCTGCTCAAGAAGCAGCAAGCACATCAACCTCTGAGCAAACGAATGCTAAATGTATACAGAAAGAGTATGAAAACTATGAATGCTCAAGTCAAGTGTATTCACTGCACGTTATTGTGCAATGTGCCGTTACTGGTATATTATATTATATTATATTATATTATATTATATTATATTATCCATCCATCCATTATCCAACCCGCTGAATCTGAACACAGGGTCACGGGATCTGCTCGAGCCAATCCCAGCCAATACAGGGCACAAGGCAGGAACCAATCCCGGCCAGGGTGCCAACCCACCGCAGGACACACACAAACACACCCACACACCAAGCACACACTAGGGCCAATTTAGAATTGCCAATCCACCTAACCTGCATGTCTTTGGACTGTGGGAGGAAACCGGAGCGCCCGGTGGAAACCCACGCAGACACTGGGAGAACGTGCAATCTCCACACAGGGAGGACCCGGGAAGTGAACCCAGGTCCCCAGGTCTCCCAACTGCGAGGCAGCAGCGCTACCCACTGCGCCACCCCATATTATATTATATTATATTATATTATATTATATTATATTATATTATATTATATTATATTATATTATATTATTCAGGACTAGAGTAATTGCCTCATGGATCCATTGCAGTGTCTGGTTGTTGTCTGTGTAGAGTTTGCATGTTTGCATCCTTTCAACCCTGAATTGGATAAACTGGGTTTGAGAATGAATGTTATATATATAGTCTTACCCTTGCCTAAAACAAAACAAAACAGAGTGTGCATGTGGGTGTACAGAATATGCAAATATATCCTGTGATATATTGGAGCCTGTATAATATAGAGTTCATTCTTTTGCATCTAGAGTTGAAATCCTGAGCCCAGTCGACCTCTGTGTTTAGTATAATATAATATATGGCAGCATGATGGTAGTAATGCAGGTTTGCAACAAGAAGACTGGGGTTCATGTCCCAGGTTCTGCATTTGTGAAGTTTGTTGTGAAAGTTGTGTGCTTCTTCTGGGTGCTCCATTTTCCTTCCACAGTCCAAAGACATGCAGGACATGTGTGTGCACCCTGCAATGGACTGACACCCTGTCCAAGTATCGTTCCTGCCATGCACACTATGCTGGCTGGGATAGACTCCAGCTTCTCTGTGATGCTGCCCCGGATAAGTGGATTAGGAAAACGGACAGATGGATAATATAAATATTGTGATCAATTACAGTTGTTTTCAGGATAATGGCATATTACAACACCAGACCATTGTTATTTTCAGTTGTAATTCTAAAATATATTGAAAATGTTCTGTTTAAATTTCCTGTTAATTAAACTAATAACTAATCATTGTTCTATATGTTAAAGATTCATACTAGATTATGATTTATTTTATGGTTTTACTGGCTTCTTTATTTATCAAACAGTTTTGTTTTTGCACCAATGGTTTTGTTGCTAAATTTAATTTTATCTTTGTAATTCAAAAGAATTACATGTAAGTTTCTGCAACCATGAACTGGATCAAGCAGGTTTGATAGTGATGGCAGGGTATCTGATTTTTGCACATACTAAATTACACTGAATATGAACTCATTACATACAACTCTGAAAAACTGCCTGCTGTTTATGTGGTTTTTCATACAATCTGTATGAATTATTATTTCTAAAAGGCTGCTGCTATTTCAGAGAATATGACTTCTGCTTTGTATGTTTTCTAGGACTGGATTGCAGTGACATCAAAGACAAAGTAGGCTCTGTTTCCAAAATTCCAAGTGGAATTTATATCATTCAGCCAGATGGTACTGATTATCCATTTGAGGTAATAAATAAACCCGTGGTAACTCTTCTGTTCCTGTGCATGATGCAAAACACTTTCCTTGACTTTGTATTGCTTTTGAGGTGCCTTAAATCTCGTCACATTTTATAAATAATTTTTTGTGGTTCTTAGCCCAAATCTCTACTCTCTGTCAAAATGAAAAAGTTGTTAGCCAATCTGTAGTGAGCTATACTAGTTTCAAAGGACTCAGGAAAGTAAAGATTTAAGTGGTGGCAAGGATTATCAAAATAAAGAGGGGATTACTGACAAATGGAACCAGTACATGATCTCTGTCCATTAAGCATATTTGCTTAAAACAAGTCAAAATCCTTTACAGAAACAATTGACTAATGCAAATTAACGAATGGATGTTTAATTCATCCATTCATTAGATGTTGTAAATGCTAACAAAATAACTAAAGAGTAGGAGTTGTCCAATGGGAAAGGCAGCCTGTAAAATAAAAAGACTCATAAAAAAGATTTATTAAAAGTTTTTCTTTGTAACTTATAGTATAATTTGTCACTTTTGTAACTTACTGTATATTATTCAAAAATTTCTGTTTCTTTAATTTAAAAAAAAAGTAAGTACATAAGGAATCTTTGATCTATAGGACATTCTTCATCACAATCATCATTATCACTGTCATGTTATTTCCACTTTTGCTGGTGAGTGCTGAGGTAGGAAAACACCCTGCCATGCTGACCAGGCCTTATTTCAAGCCTTCTAAAAGAATATCAAGGTGGTATGAGGACAGATATAACCCCTTCAGAGTACACTGTGGTTGCACCTTGGTCTTCACCCAGTGGTCTGTTCTTTGCATGTCTTTTGAGAGAGGCATCCAAAGGGCATCTTAACTACATGCCCAACCCACCTCAACTGGTTCCACTCAATCCAAAGAACAGTAGTTCAATGGAATTTCCTCTGACTGTGCCTATCTTTACCCTGCCACAGAGAATATGCCTAGCAACTCTATGCAGAAACTTTATTGTTGTCACTTGTACTTACAGTACAATTTCTTTCCATTAGTCATTACACAGAGCTAATGATCATTGTTGAGGATGTGGATTTAGACTGGTCAGTAAATCCAACAGCTTAATTTGTAGACTTCTCTATGTATAACATTCACAAAACTGCTGTTACTGCTGCTGCTCCCATTTGTTGATCAATCTCATGATCACTTCTAGTGTCAATTATCAATAAGGCCTTGAGTAGCTCAAACTCCTTCACTTGGGAAACCTCTCACCATTTACTTTCAGAGGACAAATAAATCTTATACAGGAATGGACCAAGACCTCAGATTTGGAGTTATTAATCCCAACCACATCAGACTCATCTGTAAACTGTTTAAATGTGTGCATTAGATATTTCAGTCAGATGTGGCTAAGAGAAAAACAGCATCTACAAATTGAAGAGATACAACCCTTAGGTTTGGTTCTCACACTGGATATCATTGCCATGCTTTGATATCCTTGTCTATAAAAATCATAAATTGGATAGGAGACGAGGTGCATCCTTCATGGAGTTTGAGGCCCTCATTTAATGGTCTCAGCCTAAGTAGGCGGACACAACATTTGCTTAGCAAAATTAGCAGAATTTCTCATCAGATCTCATCCGCCACTTTGGAGCTTATTAATCATTGTAATGACCTCAAGTGCAGATATGTACTAAATAATGCATCTGGCACTGCCTTATCTTCGAAGGGCATATCAACTGGGTTTAGAAGTTGCTCAAAGTGCACTTTCCATGATATTCTCTGATGAGGTTTATGATTCCCCAATTTTGCTTAGAACAACCCAGCCAAGTCTTGTCTACCTACTGTTCCTGAGTCATGAAATAGTTTGCCAGAACTTCTCTCAGCATGCTCAGAACCTTTATGGCTTCAGTAAACTCCACTCATACATGGGCATTCAATTCAGTCTCTGTTGCAGCTGCTGCTTTTTTGGCCTACCTGTACCTCTCAGTCAAATATGTAGACCCTCCTCCTAACATTGCATGGAATGCCTCCCTTATTCAAATTGATGATTTTCATTATTGGTGGCAAACACCAATGGGGGCCAGGGTCTGTCATGATAGGCACCATAGCCATTTGTCAACAGTTCCTTAAAGCTGCATCTACAACTGGATTCCAGTACATGGTTCATTTGGACAATATGACTCTGACTTTTCTTACAGTGTAGGAGAGGCTATTCTGGAGAAGGAAGTTAAACCCATTTTGATCAGAGGCTTCCGCTATTTGTTTCCATAACACCATCACCACTTGTTTGAGTCTTCATTGTCTATCCAGTGATTGTCTCATCTCTTGGAGTCAGCTCACTACCAAATATTTATCATCTGGTAGCTCATCACCACTTTTTACTCAAGTGTCTATAGCAGATGGCCTCAGATGAGATGACATGATTACAATCGATTATTGTCTTTTAGCCCAAGGAACCTTAGTACCAGGTACACTTATGAATAACCTTCTGTTTAAACATGGTGTTTGTTATGAAGAATTTGTGACTGGCACAAAAATCCAGAAACAATTCACTGCTTGGAGTCAGGTCAGCAGGCCATTCCTCCCAATCACGCAACTTTAGATAAGTTTGTTATTACTCACATCAGTGTTAAGGTCTCTTAGCAGGACTAAAGTATTATTAGATGATATCGTTTTGAGTAACAAATCCATGGTCTCAAGAAAAGGCAAAATATTCTAAATAATTGGTCTATACATACAAGCAAACAACAATCACAGTTTTCCAATTAGCAGCTTAAAGTCACATTAAAGCAACCATCTTGTCTACCAGAGAAATTCCTGTACAGCAGCCAGCTCATAAACATCACCTCCCAGAGGATGGGGCTTTCTCTTGGGGCAATGCCAGAGTAGGACAAAGACCACACTTAAACAAGAAATTTGGCATCAGTGCCAATACTATACCTAGAGGTGAGTCCGACTATATCTAGCTTGAACTTTTCAACCTCACAATCAAATACCGGCTCCTTACCTACCAGTGAAATTACGTTTCTTTTGCCAAAGCCTGGTATTCCTTGGTCTATCCCATTTTTTTATATTAGGTGACTGGCATAGCACCTGACCCTCCAACATCTGGCCACCAGGCATCAATAATGAACATCAACCCAAGACTTGGTTCCAGAAATGAGTTGGGGCATTCCTGCCCTGGGCAAGGTTCTTTTTGATCTAATTAGAACATTCATGAAGATCAAATATGGAGTTTTCTTTGGTTGGTAATGCCCCAGTTTGTTCTGGGTCACCCTAACAAATCACATATCTCCATAAAATGTAACTCTAATTATCACTGAGGCATTCTAGCCTCATCACCATGCAACGGTTATACTCTTAGGAGAGAAGCTTAGTCTTAAGCCTTTCTCATTTACAAAAATTTGAGCATAATAATTTAAATTCCTAAGGAAATTAATCTTTTGATCTGATATTAAAAAATTGAAATCGCGTGCCCCCAAGCACAAACTTTAATGCTGATTGGTTGAATATAAATCACTGAGTTGCAACAATATGAGAAACACACCCCAGTGATATCAGATAGACCAGTGTTTCCCAAACTCGTTCCTGGGGACCACCTGTGGCTTCAAGTTTTTATTCCAACCAGATTCCTAATCAATGACAACACCTGATAGCACTGATCTCATTTAATTAGCTGGTATTTTTTTCTCTTATTCTACATTCAGAAAAGCAGAGCAGCGTGATTTTTACATTTATAAGACATTTAGAAATATTTCTGCTATTGCTATAGATTTAAATGCTTAACTCTCTTTTGTTGATTTCATTATATTTTGCCCTTTCTCTGTGCAATTTTTCCTCTTCGTTGTATCTTATTAATGACAATAAAAAATGAGAGGCGGCAGGGTGGCGCAGTGGTAGCGCTGCTGCCTCGCAGCAAGGAGACCTGGGTTCACTTCCCAGGTCCTTCCTGCATGGAGTTTGCATGTTCTCCCTGTATCTGCGTGGGAGCTCTGGTTTCCTCCAGTCCAAAGACATGCAGGTTAGGTGCATTGGCGATCCTAAATTGTCCCTAGTGTGTGCTTGGTGTGTGTGTGCCCTGCAGTGGGCTGGTGCCCTGCCTGGGGTTTGTTCCTGCCTTGCGCCCTGTGTTGGCTTGGAATTGGCTCCAGCAGACCCCCGTGACCCTGTAGTTAGGATATAGCGGGTTGGATGATGGATGGATGGAAAACTGAGCAGAGCAGACACGCTGGCAAACAACACTGAATAATCAAAGGCTGCTACTTTAGTGTTAGACCCACTGATTAGTAAATAATGGATTAATTAAACAATTAGAACACCTTGAAAAGTAGAATGAAAATCAAGATGAAAATATTGTTAAAAAGAAAAAAATTAATTATTCCTATATAACTGCTTGGTATATTTTAATATATTTTGGTTTTTTTTACCAAACTTAGTTTTCTAATTTCTATATTGTTCCCAAAACACAGAACTTGGCAAATAACACATCACTTAATTAGCCCAGGAATCCAATTAAAAACAAAAGCTGGTTGGAACAAAAACCTGCAGCCACAGGGAGTCCCCAGGACCGAGTTTGGGAAAGACTGAGATGGACCAAGGGCATACTGCCTTCAAAGTTTGCAGAAGACATTCTCATTAACCAATCTAATGTATTGTTATATTGTAAATTATACTCTGTTCCTATGCCTATTTAGTTTGGTGGATGTGTTTTATGTTAATATGACTATTTAGTACCTTGGACCCTAAGCAACTCTCTATGGCAAAAACAATTAAACCTATTGGATGAGTATGTCAACTTAAACCTATTGGATGAGTATGTCTAGCAAGTTGTTTTCTATGCTTAAAACCACCAGTAGAAATGCACGTTTTGAGCACATCTTCCAAAGCATCAAGCCAGACCCGGTAAGATTTTTGTACCCTCAAGTCATCACTACTACCCCTACAGTGCTCCATGAAAGCCTCAATGAAGCATTCATTATTCATAGGAACAACTAAGTGAATTTAATACTTTCAGACTTTTGCATAATGACACACGCCTGCCTTATAGGTAGGAAAGTGGAATGATACTTACAAAGATAGTTATGAGAAGGTTTTTGAGGTTGTCATAAAGGATGAAGGAGACCCAAAGGAACAGCACAAAAGGCAGATTAGTGAATTATAAAACAGGTCATTGCATTCATATTTATCTTATTACCAGAAGGTGAATTAACTGGAAGTGGATTCCCAGGTGCATTAGGTGCATGCATGTCACACTACTCTTTGAATTAGTAAGGTCATGCATCCTCTTGGGGGCCAGGTAAATCAACTCAGTAACTCTTAATGAACGGGAAGCTACTCTCTTAGAGCTCTTGGACATGAACACTATGTAGATGGATAGATGAAATCATTTTTAAATTGAGTTTCCTGCTAGAAATCAATTTAACTATACATCTTAAGAATTATTACAAATGTAATAAGACACAGTATTTCAGTTTCTATATTTCTTCTAAAGATCAGATTTATAGAAAGGTAAATATTAGGTAGATATTGTACTACATACTGGTGTCACACGATGAGAGGGGGTGCTTACGCTACCACTGTCATCTTTCCATCCCACAGTTCAGACAGGCAGCCCCAGGATAATGTCTAACACCAGCCTTCAGCCTTGAGACGGCTCTGACCCTTCTGGTCAAGGCACTATAAAAATAGGCCACAGCAAAGGATGGAGGCCCATTCTAGCACCAAATAGTGAAGGAGACAGAACACTCTACACTACAGTTTAAACCCATTTTGATTGAATTGGCCAGTTTGGACCACTGTTTGATTATTGGTAAGTGCTGAAACAATTTGGATTTCATTCCTTTTATTTTGGCAATGCCAGCAATTAAATGGGGTAGCCTGGCCAGTGCCCCAACTATTTCTACTACTTCTATCTCGCAGTTTATCCACCGGACACACTGTGAAGCATGAAGGTACAATGGTTAACACTGTGGCCCTCGTGTTGATTGCAAACTCTGAATAGGCCTAGTGTCAATGAGTATTCTTCATGGTGGCCTAGCACGCTAGAAAACTTTTGATTTGTGCCCAGTGCTACTGGGACTGGCTGCAACTCCCTAAAACTTACATTTGAATCATTAGGTTCATAAAATGTATTGACAAATGACATTCTGTCTGAATTTTACTCAGATTTCTCAATATTGTTTTGAAGTACAACCTAAGTTTAACTGTGCACACATTTTCCAAAGAGGCACATTACCAATCAGATCTCATAAATATCATTCAATCCATCTTTAGTAGGCATACAATGTACACATAGGAAGAATCAGCACAAGTAGTTATACAGTATGTTACAGCAGAGGTGGACTCAGGCAAATCCTCAAAGCTGTTAAAACTTTTAGATTGTTGAGTGTCATCTTTTCGGCCAATTATTCTACACTACGCCTTATTTGTTTTGACAGGATGAAAAGTTTTGAATCCCAGTAAATACAATATGCTTGACTTGTGTTTTGTGTCATTTGCATTAAAATATAAACATCCTCACTGCAGTGGGCTGGCACCCTGCCCTGAGATTTGTTCCTGCCTTGCGCCCTGTGTTGGCTGGGATTGGCTCCTGCGGACCCCCGTGACCCTGTGTTAGGATATAGCGGGTTGGAGAATGACTGACTGACTGACATCCTCAAATTTGCATTTACATGATATGTTATTACTAGTTAATATTTTCAGCCAGACAAACTCAGCTTTTCTTTTTTTACTTTAGGTGTTTTGCGAAATGGATTATATGGATGGTGGCTGGACAGTTATTCAAAGACGACTGGATGGCAGTATTGATTTTAAAAGGGGCTGGTCAGAATATATGGATGGATTTGGGGACTTGTCTGGTAACTTATTTGTATACTGTATTAATTTTATGATATGCACTCAAACTATTGTTAGTTTTTTGCTCATTTGTCTAATGTTTATTTAATAACATTATACTGTACTTCATATAACTGAAAGACATAGCCACATAGGTAATAATATATTTCTTAAGACATATTTATAAAGGATATTACATGTGAAATCATCATTCATCATTTACTAACTCACTTTGTAGTGTGGTTGGATTGACGCAATCTTTAATATATATGGCCTATAAAATATGGAACAGAGTTGGTCCACATGAGTTGGTCATGTGGAAATATGTGTGCTGACATGAATTCTAGCATTTTCTGTTGATTTTACTTGGTGACTGTAAAGGAAGTTTATATATATTTTGTTATCTTTTCAGCACAGTTTGATGAGAGATGACTTTTCACAAGAAACAAATACATACCATAACTTGCTTTAGAAATGATATAGTATTTGCTGACATAAAAATGCAATACAATTTAATAATCACATGCTCTTACAAAGTCCTTCCATCCCGTTATTTTTTGATTAGCATTATAATGTAACTTCACTTATGAAATAAATGCTTGAGAGCTGGGATTGTGTTTGTTCATGTTAGAGCCCCAGTAGATAGCTGTTTACGTGGTAAGGTTTTTCAAAGGCGTCAAAGTTGTGGTAGGTTATGTGGACCATCCAGCAGCACAGTAATTATCATGTTATTAACATACAGGGCCAGATTCTGATTGGGAGTTTTTGCTCCTGAGTGACAATACACAATCTGGTTTGATTTGAAATTTATTTACCTTTGCAATAAGTTGTTGATGATTGATCTTCAACTGAAAAACACAGAATGGTATACTTAGGAAATTTTGGCCTACACAAGTTTTTCCAACTTTGTGATTATTTTTTTTGATTCTTTTTGGTGTTTTTTTAATTATTATTTGTGTATGACCATAGCCTATATATACCACACTTCTTATCTTACAACTTTGAAGTCTTTAATTTTTGAAAATCATGGTAGTTAGAGTTTCTCCCTCAGCTCTGGAAAACAGCATCTGAATTCCAGACAGGTTTATGTCTCTCTGAATTTGTCTGAGTGGATTTTCAAAGGATTGGTTTCTGCCTTTCACTGATACTGCATGGATGGACTGCATTCAAGTGACCATAAAGTTGGTTTAAACATTTTAACACTTAATGGATGGATGAATACTCAGAATATGTACATTCCTGTAGTGTTTTCGAACATTTTTGAAATACAGTGAACCCTCGTTCATCACGGTTAATCCGTTCCAGACTCTACCGCGATAAATGAATTTTCGCGAAGTAGGATTCTTTATTTATAAATCAAATATTTTCACAGTTAGAGTATATAAAACCTGTTTACGACCTTCTAAATACGTTTTTTAACATTATTAGAGTCCTCTAGACATGAAATAACACCCTTTAGCCACCATTACACTCGTATTACCCAATATATTAGACAAAATAAGAGAAAATAAGACATGTTAGACATTACAAATATCATATTATTATTATTGTACTGTGCATTTAATTACACACACACACAGTTCTTACACACAACCACTAACCTATGAAGGCACGAGCTCAGTAGGAGAGTCTTCAGGTGGTGCAGTATCTTCAGCAGGTGCATCGTTGTCTTCTTCCGCTGAAGGAGTACTAGGAGTAGGCAGTAGGTGTCTGGATGCGCGGCTGAAGAGCATCGTGATAGGCAGTTGCTGGCGTTGTCTTTTCATATGCGTGAGGAGGCTTTTGTAGGGTATTGCCATCTTTGATCATATCCAAGAGTTTCACCTTCTCCTGGATGGTAAGCATCTTCCTCCGTCGCTTAGTTTCATTGTCAGAAGGCTTAGAAAAAGCAGCATGTTTAGGAGCCATCGTGGGGCTTAGATAAAAGATCTCAGAAAGCGAATGCGTAGTGACGTAAGCATGTATGAGAAAAAATTGCGATAGAGTGAAGCCGCGAAAGTCAAAGCGTGATATAGCGAGGGATCACTGTACAGCAAAGTTCCTCTCACACTGTTCACTCCAAGGTTTCTTTTAGAATATCTTTACTGACTGGTTAACCTTTGGAGTGCGCAGTGGGTACAGTTGATGAGAAGCATCTCACTGATTTCTGTAATCTTTTTGTGTTGCTTTTGATGCAGTGGAGTAAAAGTCAGAGGGAAAAACGATTATTTTTTAAAAATAGGAAACAAGAAACAAATTCCTTACTAATCTTGTATTAAAATTTAAATCTACAGAAAATGATTTAAGTTTGAAAGAACTGGTTCTGATAGCTTTATTGCTGGACAGATGAGTGAGAAAATTATCATTTTGACCTTAGTTGCAATTACATTATATTGTACAGGGGTACATCTTCTCTGAAAAATGGATCTTATTCAGTGTCCAGCACCATGTGCTAACAAACACACACACACACACATATACGAAGACAAATAGGACAAAACACTCAAATATTTGAAAAAACAACAGTAGTAAACAGTTGATTATTGATGCTGAATAACATTTTTGAATCCCAAAATGTCCATCATGTTTTTGGGTTTTTTTTACTCATATGGGATTGATGATTCAAAAATCCAAATATAGGACTACACAAAGCTAATAGTGCTCTTTGCATTGTCATACTTTAAATTCTTAAGGAATTTCTGCAAGAGTTTTGAAGAGCAACTCTTCCAAGATTTCTGCCTTTTTATACTTTTGGATACACATTTCTGGTTTTGTTGCTTTTCAGTCATGCCTCGGTAGCACTTGCTGTGAATTCTTTGGTTAGGAGCATGTCCAGCAATACAACTGAAATGTCTGCAGGGTGCAAGCATTATTTACATTTTTGAATTATTTGAAATACTTTTCTTTGTTTGAGTTTGGCCTAGGTCTGCTTGACCATTTTTTTTTTTTTTGTAAATTTTCAATATTTCACCCTCTACAAAAAACAATTAGGAGACAAAATGACATTTTGAGAACAATGTTTGATAAACTGTTACCAGTTGTCTAATACGATTGCCATCAATGGATTAAATAAAATATTCTACACTATGAAATGTACACTAAGGTCTCAGCAATTCTAATAATTAATGGTATACTTTCACCACCAATACTGAACATCCATTGGTTCAATTATCTCCTGGCAATGATTAGTGACAAGGCAGAGTGCCATCATTTCCCTGTGATACTCCTGAATTCTTCATCAATCACAAAGAACTTTCCACTATATAGATTTTTTTATCTTTAAATTCCAGTTCCAATCTGCTGATGAAATGTAATGCTTACTATTAGAACATATAACATGTTCATTCATGATAAAAGAGCACTGGCAAAGCACTTCAGATAATATTTGACTTGTGTAAAAAATGGCATTTCATAAAAAAAAAATCAACTAAATTAACTTCACTATGTATTTAGCAATGTTTATAGAAGCTAAAGACAAAAAAATTCTACCTCAAACCTTTTGCAAAGCATTAATTACCATCTTTCCAAAGAAAACTAATGACTTATGACAATGTGCATTATACAGACCAATTTCACTTCTGAATAATGGTGCTAAGATACTCTCCAATATTCTAACTAGAATAATTGATAAAATGCTCCCGTCTGTAATATTACAAGACCAAATAGGATTTATTAAAGGCAGACACTTAGCTTCTAATTTTCAGCGTCAATTTAATGTAATATACTCACCCATAACCTCTAAAACACCAAAGATCTTATTATCTTTGGACACAGAAAAAGCCTTTAACAGAGTTTAATGGGACTGCCTATTCACCACATTGCACAATATTTGGGCTTGGACCAAACATACAGTATGTGCATAGTTAAAACAACTTTGTACCAGTCCAGAAGCCTTGTTCTGTATTAACAACATGATCTCAAACTGATTCAAATGTGGTTGAAATTTAACATCTTATTAAAGAAAGAAACATCCTCTTACAGGACAATTCAGTAATCAGGCAGGAGAAAAGCTGTTCATTGTATCTTTTAATTACTCCTCAGCAAAATGCCTTGGAGGGTGCATTCTTCAAAAGCAGCCCATTACAGCATGGTCAGAATGATCAGAGAAAACAAAGAATATAGGTTCATTTTATAAACTACTGAATTTACATACAGTGTCAATCAATGCATACATTTTACTATGGTTGGTTCATTGGTTTACACCCAAATGATTTACAGTATATAAAATAAAAGTCTGTTATATTATATTTTGGTTTTTCTTATACCTTTGAGTTGCGCCACCACCCTTGAAATTTCTGTGCATATAACAATTGTCCATTCTTGTTTATAGGACATCTGCTGATTTCTTAGTCATCTCTTAGTCATCGTTCAGTACATTTTTTATATTACATCAACATTCTTTATTTACTTGACCATCTCAGTATTTTTCCTAAACCAGTTCTTAAATTTCAGTGTACATTTTATTGTTCACTTGACCTTTATCTGGTTTCCTGGTGTGCCTGAACAGGTTTCTGACATATATTAAGCTTTTATGCTATTTCTTTAAGATGAATGCTATGTTACCCTAAAATTATTCTTCCACAAAAACTATAACATGGTAATCGACAAGGATGCCTTCCATCACCATTTCTTTTTGCAATCGCTATTGGGCCTTTGGCCATTCACTTTTCAAATTCATTAGAGATATAGGGGATTACCAGAGAAGGACTTGAACAGAAAATATCACTACATTATACTGTATATATTAGATAAATTCCATAGCAGCAGTCTTGCACTAGCAGAATTTCAAAAGATATCTGGACTCAAAATAATTTTGAATAAAAATGTGCTTTTTCCAGTGAGCTCTCTAGCACACAATACTAGACTGGACATCTATCCATTTAAATATCTAATGGTAAAAATCACAAATATAAAGATCTTTTTCAGTACAATTTTGCTATCAGCATGGAAAAACAGATGTGAACAGATGGTCTACCCTCCATCTCACATTAGCAGGGAGAATCAATACTGTCAAGATAAACATCCTTCTCAAGGTTCTTTTTTTATTTGAAAGCATCCCTATATACATTAACAAATCATTCTTTGATGAATTAGACTCAATTATAACCTAATTTATCTGGAATTCAAAACTTCCATGCATTCAAAAGGCGACTCTACAAAGACCTAAAGGAGAAGGTAGCATGGCATTGCAAACTTTCAGTTTTATTACTGGGTGGCAAATATACAAGCTATGAAGACTTGGACGTTGACACATATTTGTGAATATACACATGCCTGGTCTTCAATAGAAATAAAATCTTGCTGTACTTCTTTATATGCCCTGCCTTGTGCCCCATACAAATTATTGTCAATATACTATAATCCAATTGTCCATCAATCACTCAGAATATGGAACAAATGTAGGAAGCACTTTAAGGCAGAGAAGATTTTATCTGTTGCACCTCTACATGACAATTACCATTTTCTACCCTCTCAAACCTACACAGTACTTAATGTTTGGAAAATATCCGGGATTAAAACACTTAGAGAACTGTATACAGATAATGTCTTTGCATCTTATGAACAATTATGCTTCAAATTTAACTGTCCAGCAACACATTTTTCCACAACTTTCAAATCAGGAATGTTGCTAAGAAGAACCTTCCCATTTTTCCTCACCTTCCACCCATTTCTATTCCAGAGGCAATACTGATCAGTCTTGATGACTCAGAAAGCATCTGTACAATATGTAAAAATATTTTAAATTACCTTCTTTTCGAAGATCCCAGTGTATAGTCGGGAAAGGATCTTTTGCTTAACATCTTAGAAAAGGAGCAGCCATGCATAGCTCCATATTCATGTGACATTCAACTTAAAATCTTTTATCGAACACATTTATCTCATTACAAATTACCAAAAATATACCTAAGGCAAGTTACAACCTGTGACAGTTCCAATCTAGCTCCAGCCTCACTGGGCTACATGTTTTGGGCGTACACCAAATTAACATCATTCAAGACAAAAAATCTTTGAATGCATATTAGACAGCCTTGAGGTCACAATCATTCCTAACTCATTGACAGTCGTGTTTGGTGTACTCCCAGATGAGCTTAAAGTGGAGAAGGACAAATTGATTGTAATTTCCTTCACCTCACTACTAGCACGTAGAGTTATCTTGCTCAGCCGTAAGAATCCCAGCCCACCTGTAAGTCAGTGGATAACTGGCGTTCTATACTATTTAAAACTGGAATAAAATCAAATTCATGCTTACATGATCTGTTCAAAACTTTTTAAAAACTTAAAGATCTACTTAATAAAATTTCTGAATAAGCATTTATATTGGGCAAAAGGACATTCTGGAACTTTAATCACAGGTAAGGCAAGGGCGGTTAGCATACTGTCAGTATGAGCTGAGGAAAGGGGCACCCTTTTCACTAGCATGGGTTTGAAGTTGAGCTACCTTTACTATTTAATGTAATTGACTAAAAATTTTTTGTTGAATTGTATTTTCTTAATCAGCTAGTTGCTGCTGCCTCTCCATTGCATGCTGGCAAGCTACAACTCTCAGTACTATTTTTGAGTTGGCTAGTCATGGCAGTAGCTGTATTGCATTCTGTGGAAGAAGGTTCCTCCAGGTAACAGAGAAAATTTTCCTCTGTGTGGTGTATTTCACGTGAGAATCTGTGAAAGTGATTGTTTGATCATTGTATGGTGTTCCGCAACAGCATTTGCTCAGTGAATGAACACCTGAAGATGATACAATCGGAATACAGTTTTCTTTCAGATGCATGAGCTGACAGTTAATAAGTTGCATAGATATCTGACAAAAAGTGAAATTGCAACTCTGCCTGAAATAAAGCTAACAAGTGCATTTAACAGACTAATCTATATTATTCAGCTAGTCCATGTACTGACAAATTGTTGTACTTCAGCGCACTTGTGACTAATAATAGTGGCAACTGACGAGTACAATTAGCAGCCAATTTATCTGTTCTGTCTGAAGAAATATCGTGGTTCTCACTTTTATCTGAACACTAGTCACTAGCATAAATTTCTCAAGTTAACCAGCTTCACAACACTTAAATAAAGATTGTTGAACAGCTAAATAAGAGTAAGCATGTTATGGTTTTGTTGTGTTATCCATTGCTACTTATCAGCAAAATTGAGCAGCAACAACATTGTATATAAACATAGCTCAGATTATAAACTGATTTTCTCACATTAATTTGTGGATAAATCAAATTCCATAAGCAATCAGGCCAATTTAGTAAGAAGTATTTTTAAAACCAGTGCAGTTGACACAGTTGATGCAAACAGAGAGTTTGTGGCATAGCAGCACACAGCTGTCTGCCCGCCTGCCCAGAGGGTTAGGGTTAGGTTTGGCTTTTTTGAGAAAAAAAAATACAATTTCTACTGCAATGTAGATTGCAAATGCACAAACCATATAGCTCAGCAAAATCCTGCTTTTAGCTTTAATAAGGTATGAAAATAAGCATGTCTTAACTAAAATGGTTCTGGGCTCTTTCCACACTCTTAAATTGGTGTGGACAGCTTGATGAATGTTAGCTGCCCTTGCGTCACCAGAAAAGAGGGCCTTGGCAATGTAAAGCGCATGCTACCTGAATGCCACTAATGAAGTATTGGGAAGTGTAAAGGTTTTCTGCCATTTCTTCTCTTTGCCTTTTACATCTGAAACAGTATTTTTTAGCAGAAGTTGCTCCAAGTGAATTCATTTGTGCACTGCACAGAACCTTTTACATGGAATTTGTGATGGATTATTAATAAGCATTTACATGGTGACCTATAGATTAAGATATCTAGTAGGCTGCTTGTGAAAAAGTACTGATGAATATCATAGTAATACTAAAAAATAATATATTTTATTTATAGAGCACATTTCCCATGCTTAAAGCACTTAACATCAAGAATTTAAATGGACAAACAGATTTTTGAACATATTCTCAGCTACTGGTATGCTCATCAAGAAATAATAAATGTTTAAATGTGATGATTGCAATAACATAAGCATTGCCCCTTTAGAACAAAATTAAGAATCTGTACCAAAGTTGGTAGTGCAAAAATTAACTGTTACTGAAAAATGTAACATATAATGAATTAAAATCTCTGTAGTTGCAAAAGTATAGACTATTGCTTTTTAACTCAGTCTTCTCTTCAAGACATATGAGTTGCCCATCTTTTGAAATGTGTTATTAGTTGGTATCATTTATATATTACAATATATTAAGCACCATTATGCCAAATATGCATAGCAGCTATATTCATGATATCTATGAGTAACAACTACCGGTATCTCAGTTTAAGATGAAATTTCTAAAAAATACATGTGAAATGTGGATACTGGTCAAATGTGGATCCATTATAACCTCAGTCTGCACTCAGGTCTAAAAGAACCCAAAGCCTTGGGGTCTGATTTGTCTTCAATTTTGTTTTGTTAAAAATTGATCTATTTGTATGGAATGATTACAATAAAAATTAATAAATAAAAAAAATAAATAAAAGAACCCAAAGCCTAAATATTTGGTTTTGTTTCAAGATGGACAGCTGACACCAAGTTAAGTCCATTATTAATCAAAAATATTTTGTATTTTTAGGTGTTTTTGACTTATATATTTTATTGATATTAGTGTTGTCTTGTTTGTCTTGTTGTTAGAGTAATTGTAGTTGTGTTTTTTTCATATCATATTGATGATTTAAAATTTTATATCAAATTATTCAAGTACAGCACACATTCATATGCAGTTAAAAGATTCATCATTAAAACTAGGGCTGCCACAAATTATTATTTTATAAGCAACCAACATTTTTTGATAAAGGGAGATAGAATTCTTGACATTTACAAAAGCTTTTAATAAAATATTCCATCACAGAAATATTATCATACTACAAGAAACATGAATTTAGAACCATGTCTTGAATTCCCACTTCTTTAAGTTTGATCCCTAACCTTTCATTTGTTAAAAGCCTTTTAAAAATCATGTATATATCATACTTTTGTTACTTCCTTATAGAACTTGTCCTTTATAATCACTTCCATTAATTTACCTCTGATGGACAAAGCTTAATGGCCTATAGTTGCATAGATAAGCCTGATCATTCTGTTAATACAATGGGATAATATTCACTAGCCTCCGGCCTTTAGGAATTTCCCCAGTGTGGATATATTTTTGAAAAACATGTGCCAAGGTTTATATTTGTATTTACTTACTTTATTAAGCACTCAAGGATAAATGTTGTCTGGTCCTAGTGATATGTTAGATTTTAACCTTTTTAATCTAAACAGTACTTCTCCCTCTATAATTTCCTAATCACTAAGCACTTACTTAGTAGTCCCTGTTACTTTTCAGAGGTTAACAACTTCTTCACATGTGTAAACTCCAATAAAATGTAAGTTCAAAGTATTTCATATTTTTCTGCCAGCATATTCTAGCTCACCTTTATTTCTTCTAATATTCCTTCTTTAACCATTCTGTTACTACTGAAATATTTAAAGAATCTCTGTGTGTCTTATTTTCCCTTGTCTGTACTGTTTCTCTCCAACTACAGTATCTTTTTGCCCTCCTAATATTGGTTATAACAATTGCTTAGAAGCAATCATATGCTATTATGTTATTAGTCTTATAGGCCTTATACAGCTTTTCTCCTTTGTAACTTTCATCTTATCTTCATATTTATTGGAACAGCAAACAAATGAAAAGATAAAAAGGGTTGGGATCCTGAAGGATGCCTCGTTTAATTTGGATGTCCGTAAACTAACAAGCATAACATCTTGCTGTTCAATAAAAATGAATCAAAAGGGTTGTTAGAGGTAAAGAGCTTTGTGTCACTGTGAGGTGGTCTGGTAATAAATGTTGACTTCCAGCAGTGACTTTAGTTAAGAACCATTTGACCAAAAGGGCTGAGGTTTCATGGCGAAAGGAAGTGACCTCAATAGTCATCCGGCGGTTTCTTTTCCTCCATTGTAGGGAAACAGAACAAAACTCAATAGCGGTGTCACATTCAAAACCTTCACAGTATTAGCCTGTCATATGCACGTAAAGCTCTGTCTGCATTTGTGTGTCTGACATAATCCACCTCAGCGGTTTCCTTAATTTGTTATTGTTTGTAAATTTTGAGGGGTACTTGTCCTGCATCATATGTAAAACACTTTTTAACCTGCTGCACATCTCTTCAACTGTCTTCACACTTAAAAAAGATGCCAATTTGTGCTACTTAAACTTGGATCTTGACAAAGTTTTCCCTACTAAAAATAAATCTGTTTTAATTTTTGAATATGCACTCTGCGAAAACACTGTGAAATCATCTGTACTCCTTCTATTCTATCCTGAATATTAAAGAATACTAAGTCTATACAGGCTTCACTGGTTCTTTAATGTTAACATGAATTATGTGTAAAAGCTCCTGTTCTTGTGCTCCACTCTTTGTAAGTCAGGCCCAATTAATATTTGGGTAATTAAGGCCCCTCATGACTATAATATCCCCCTCTTATTTAAGCTGGCTCAGCTTTATATTATACAGTATATGCAAAGATGCAGCCATTTTGGAATAATGCACAGTTGTTGGGTTGCCATTACTACCCCCTGCCCTACGTAATTTTTAAACTTCCATATAGCCTATGTCTTACTTTTATTGGTAAACCCTTGTCCGTACTACTGAAACTACTCAATTAATCTTTAACACTTTATATGAATTATCTGTGGAATAAACAAGAACTAGCACTGTTACAGCTGTTTTTCTTAATTTTCTTATTTTTTCTTTAATGATGAATTTTTCACCTTTTTTTATATGGAGTAGTGTGTCTTGTGTTAAACTAAAACAATACTAAAAATACAATTAAGCAAATCCCGTAACCATTTTGAGGTAGGTGAACATACATTATTATCTTAGTATTAACGACAGATATACATTCTTTATACTGACTTAGGGTATTATTTGTTCACAGGCGAACATTGGTTAGGACTCAGGAAACTCTTCCATATTCTTAACCAGAAGAACACCAACTTTGCTCTACATGTGGCACTGGAGTCCTATGATGACACCTCTGCTTATGCTTCTTACGATAATTTCTGGTTAGAAGATGAAAACAGGTTCTTCAAGATGCATTTGGGCCGTTACGCTGGAAGTGCTGGTAAGAAATATTATTTAGTGTAGTGGTAATGCAAGAAAAAAGTAAGCAGTCTGTACATTCCAATACAATGGTTTAAATAAGTGAAAATTATGCCCATGCCATTCTTAGAGGTTTAATATTTGAAAGAAAACAAGAGAGAAGTGGACTAAATCTCACACAATCCATTTAACATTGCAATTTAACTATATCTTTGAATATGTATAATTTTAAACTTCACATGTTTTAGAAATTAAAATGAGTGGTGTGGCAATTTTAGCACTGTATACAAGATACCATAACACAAATGCACAAATATTCGCAAATCACTGTTAGTAAAATTAGAGTATTAGCAGGGTAATTCAATTATGGAGTCTGCTAAAAAGGAATTTTTGATGTATAGTAGTTAAATTATAGAATATGGCATTCAAGCAATAACAGTACAGAAGATATTTTTTATTATACAAATAAACATTTCCATTTGAACAGATTAACCCAGGAGTGTGCAGTTAGCAAATGATCTGAAAGTAAGGTGCAACATAAAATGCCTAAAAAAAGCTTAGAATGTCACAGCTGTTATTTATTCACATTGCGCCTCTGTGACAGTAATGCAAAAATAAAAAAACAGCTTATTGCTCCAGGGCTTTGAAAAAACTGGGAAGAATTGTTCAGTTTATATGAAAGGCAAATTTGAATTTGATAGCATATGTTTATATATGTGCATACTCTAATAAATAGCAGGAAATAGCACATTGAATCTTAAAATAATAATCCAGATGGGATTAAAGAAAGGTAATTAGTGTCTGCCTTTCTGCTTATTTTTAACAGTAGCTATTTCCTTTTTTTCCAATCTTTTGCTGACTTTCTTAGCAGAGTGGTGCAGAGTTTTGAACTGTAGCATGTCAGGGCTCTGAGCTCGACGCCTTTCCCTTTTTAAAGAACTGTATGGCAAGTCACTCTGTGGACTCTAGATTCTCTCACTGTGGCTGAGTTCAAGTGTGTACCCGTAGTCACACCCAGGGTTCATTTCTTGGCATTGGGTTTGTGTATTACAAAAGTATTTCTTCTATGAAGTTCTGTCTGAAAACCATCCATCTGTTCATTTTCTGAGCCTGCTCTCTCCAGTAGAGGGTCACAAAGAGCCAGAGTCTATCCTTTAGATGCAACTGAAGAACAAACTCTGGCTGCCAATGGTAGCCACAGCAATACACATTATTACTAGGCTAATTCAGAGTTAGGCAATCAGCTTAACGTTAAGTGTCGGATTGAACGGGGGAATTGGTAATACAATAACAACATGCAGACTTTAGAGAAAAAGACTTCATGACCTAAAGGGCCTCTTCACCAGATGTATATAAAGTCAGCCACTAAAAACATATTTGATTTTTGCAAATAGAAAAAAATCTGTTGAGCATTTTTAGGCTAACATTGAAAAATATGGTGTGCTGTGTCACCTGACATTACAGACAACTGATGGGTGAAGCCAAGAAAATCTGTATAAACTACACAACAAAGAGAAACATCAGGATAACAAAAAAGAAAAAAAATATGCACTGCTCAATCAAACAACTGGCACAATAGGCCATTGCCAGACTATCAAAGGTAACATCTATGCTTAAAGCATCAGAGGAAGACATTGGAGCACCACAAGGAACAGTCCTGTCCTCTTTTCTCTACATTCTACACACCTCAGACTATTCATAGATAGATAGATAGATAGATACTTTATTCATATAACACCTGGTCCTGCCACTTGCAGAAATTCTCAGATGATTCTGCATTTATGGGGTATATTGACAAAGGGGATAAGACAGAGTATAGGAGTCAGGTGGAAAAGTTAGATTCTTGGTGCAAAGAGAATTGTCTGCATCTTAACATCAGCAAAACCAAGGAACTGGTTATTGACTTTCACAACACCAAACGGCCTCCATGTCCAGTCACTATTCAATGAGTGGATGTAGAGGTGGTCCACTCCTACTAGTACTTGGGGGTCCACATTAATGACAGGTTGAACTGGAAATATGTATGAAAAGGCAGAGCAGAGTATGTTTTTTAATGTGGGAAGTGACATCCATCATATCTTCTATAACTGTGATGGCCAGTGTGATTTCCTACGCTGTGGTGTGCTGGGCTGGTAACATCACTTCAAGAGAAGCCCATCAAATCAACAAGCTAATTAAAAGGGCAAACTCAGTTCTAGGATGCACTCTGGATGCCCTGGAGGTCATAGCAAAAGAGAAAAGTAAAACTGAATTTAGTGCCGTTATGAACAATGCTGCACATCCTCTCTCTGACACACTAACATTGAGGATTTTCAACCAACCCATTATTCATCAGAAGTGTATCAAGAAACACTACTGGAGCTCCTTTATATCAACAGCAATACATCTGCACAATGCCTCAATGGTACTGTGACAGCCAAGTCAGAACTTTTCTTTCTTTTGAATTTTCTTTCTTATAGTCATTCTGGTGTGTGTTCAGACCTGTGTATTTACTTACTTATCTACCTGTTTATGTATTTATTTATTTAAAGAGCTTTTGTGAAAAGCAAAATTTCCCCCTGGGGACAAATAAAGTTTGCTTGTTCTATCTATCTATCTATCTATCTATCTATCTATCTATCTATCTATCTATCTATCTATCTATCTATCTATCTATCTATCTATCTATCTATCTATCTATCTATCTATCAAAGGGCTATTAAAGGGAACTGGCTATCAACAGAACAGATTTGTGTTCATCAAGCAAATCAAGCATCATGGCTGGCATGATAGAAAAGTTTCTTCTGATTGTCCTCCTTGCCCAACTCTTCTCATTGCAGATGGTCATGAGCTAATTTATAACAATGTGTCAAGCATCCTGACAGCCCCAGGCCAGGGACAAATAAGGATATGCAGTATTTGAGAAGAAATAAGTCAATAATAACATTAGGCTCTCAAAATGTTTCATTGTCTTATATCGATACTGCAACAAACTGCAACAGATTGGACAGGCACAGCGCAGGTTTGACCCTAAACATTTGTTTGAATAGTCTGTCACTTCAACGGCAAGACAAATGAGTTTGAAACTTCTATGCAATATTTTTTATGGAGACCAATGGGAAAAATGTGTTAAGCACAGGAAATTGTCAAGGATTTATTAGGATGTCATTAATGCAGGTCTGGATTTGCTGTATTCAGGTTTTTTTTGTATATATTTTCCTTGCAGTTATTTTAAGGTTTAATACTTCCCATTTGAAGTGTCCTAAATTGTTGAATTATTGTCTTTTTTGTTGTTTCTGATTGTTATTACTTTTCATGAACACCGCCTTGCAACTGTGCCATTGTTATAAACCGCCGAGTACAACCTTGCATTTCATATTTGAAACCAAAAAAAGCTACATTCACACTGCAGCTCATGTCCCACATTTTCATTCATATTTGACAAACATCTGATATTTTTATGGGGGTATGATTTAGCAAATAACATCTTGAAACCAAACCTTTTCAGAATGTATTTGCACTGCTCTCGTAACAACAGTTTTGCATCTAAACTGTCCACACTGCACTCATAAGTCCTGTCTCCTGTCCTTTGGAACAATTCTTTCCATGTACAAAATACTTTCTGAGATAAATACGCTCAAACAGCTCTCATCTATAATTTCTTGATTCCCTTCCTTGCCATCATAAACTGATAAATTTGTACGCATCCTGCACTGAAATGTTGTGAAGTTGAGCAACAACAGCATCTTTAAGTGTGCATCTGTCTAACAAAATCATTTATTCATTTGGTGCATTTAGGGCACATTAGTGATTGGAGCAGTCATTAAAATTATCTGAGCTGTCAAAAAAACAAAAAAAAAAACAAACAAAAAACAAAACTGTGGCAAAAATCAGGATAGAGTCACTTTTAGCTACCGTGTGGAAGTAGCCTTAAAAAAATCAGTCTTCTTTGGACAACAGCTTTAATTTGTCAACATCAGTATCCAAAAAACATTAGATGTGTGAAAATGATAAATGTAGGAACATTACATCTTTTTTTTTTCAAGGAGAGTTCCACACCTCCATTATCACAACTCTGTGGGATTGAACCTGCCTACAAACAGTTTAGTTGACAACACTCCCCACAGCATCACAGCTTTCTCCCAAAACTAAACCAAAATTGAACCAAATCAATTGGAGAATTGTGACCACTAAATATCAGCAGTTTCAGGTGCAGATCAGTTATGCAAGTCGGACTCAATGTAGATAGAACTGGTTTGCTGGGCCATTTCCCTGTCTAAAGTACAGCAATAAAACAGTGCAACCAACAGCTTCAAATCCCTTCTACCATAATGGTAAGAAGCTGTTTTATCGTGCAGTGTATGAGACTTATGATGAACATTAACTAGGTTTATCTACTCCTGTCCTTGAAGATTAATACACACATATACATAGCGATTCTACCAAAACAAAATCTTGAGTGTTGCCAATTGCCTGTCACTCTACATTATTCTACATAGGATTCTCTACACAGGGACTCACTATCTAACCAGCAGTAACAAACACGTAGGTGTCCTTGTGACACATAAAAGGTTACATGCCACTTACAATCTTTCACTTTTACCGCAGTTGTTCACATTGTTGAGGAGCGACCTCAATAGCCTTGCGAAACCCTATGGGTAGGAAAACAGCAATCTTCCCTACTCTTGGTGCCATTTTATTATTTCAATCACTCTAGATAAAAGACAAAGTATAGAAAATACAAAAGCATTATAGTATGTATTAACATATAGCAATACTAAAGAGAAGAAAATATAATAGAAAATGAAATAGATTGAAATGCCTGAATATAAACAGTCTTAGGAATGCTTCCTCAAAATCAGAAATGTCAAGGAGTGGATGTCGTCCTGGGAAGGTTTTGATTTAGCAATCAAAGTTATTCATAGATTAGATTACGTTCTTTGACCTGCAGATGAAATGGTCATACAGGTCTCAATCTTTGATGCTGCTTCCTATGTTGCTGCCCTTCTGTCATCATCTCTATGGTCCCTCGGACGAGCCATATTTATGTTAAAATGCACACATGGGATTCTGGGACACATTACATTATACACATTTGTTTAGCTTTCTTGTCCTTATGATAAATGACTCTGATGAGAGTGTTTGATCTCGTAAATACCACCGTACTTCTTCCTTTCTCAAACTATAAACAAATCTGCCCCGTTCATCCTTTCCCAGGTTATAAATTAACTGAAACACGTTCTATGGCTCTGCAGCGTGTACTTGCTTTCTTTTCTCTCCAGCATTAAATTGTGAAGCAATTAGCACAGATGCATTAAGGTTATAATTTATTAGTATAATAAAGGAGGAATGAACTAGAAAGGATGGTTGCAATGTCTCTGTTTAAAATGCAGTATATTCAGTTCATCCTGGTTCATTTGAGCAAAATGATTAAAACTTAATATAATCAAAAAACACATATAGTAAGGAAAAGTCAAATCATATCTAACATTCCATATTGTAAATTAGCGTTTACGAACATGCTGATTGTTTCTGGAGAAGCGTTATTCTTACTTAATAATGAAATCACCTTACTCACCATTAAGCATGGTTTTCAGAAAAAAACATGAATTGAAATGCAATAAATTTCTCAAGAATAATTCCATTCTTTAGCTTATCACACAACTGTGTGTTTTACTAGCACAGGAATCAAAAAGACTACATTTAGAGGAAAGAAGTAGAAGGAAAACAGATATAGTTTTATTTCCACACTTTCATTTAATCAGTTGGGGCTAGCACTTCATTTAACATGAAATGAACCAACTCAAAATAAACAGATATAAAACCTTTCAGCAATGCATCTACACACACACAGTTGCACAACCTGTGCAACGTCCCGGTCCAAGCTAATAGGCATTCATTTTGTTGATTCTGTAGCAGCATTATAAAAGTCCTTAGTGGCCATTTCAAGGACTACAAAGGCATTTTGAGTCACATACCCCATTGCAGCAGTGCAGCGCTTATTTTAAGTGGGGCAGATTATAGCACAGAAAATGGTTTCTGCATTAACAGCTCAACATGTAGTGATCAATGAATCACCTTTGTAGGGAAAAAATAAAAGTTCCACCTTAAGATATAAAATAAACTAAAGATTTGCAAATTCAACCACTCAATTTATTTCAATATAGAGATTTTTAAAACAGGGTGACCTTGAGCACCACACAGGCAGTAAAGATGAATAATGACACAGATATGAACAGCGCACATATTAGGATGTAATGTGGAGATGGACCATCCGTTCTGTAATTGTCATGATTCATGATCATTTTTTTTAATAACTAGCTGAGCTCACAAATTTACAATACTTTAAAAGGATAAATAGGCTCTGACTCGGGAACTCAAACTTGTTGATTGTCAGTTTTATAATGGGGTCCTGTTCCTGTAAGGAATTCCCTGAATTAGGATAATAATTGGCAGTCAGACTGGGTCGACTGGGTCATTAGTGCTGCTGCTCCAGTGGAGGTTTCAAACTCCAGCCGGGTCACTGTCTCTGTGGCATTTCCACAACCTTCCTGTGCCCTTGTGGATTACAATGTACAAGTTAGATACATTGGCTACTTTAAAGGTTCACTGATAAGTGTGAGTGTGCACCTGACAGGACAGATGCCATATCCAGGGCAGTTAATACTGCTAGGACAGACCCTGTATTAGAGTAAGTGGGCTAAGAAAATCAGTGTATAAATAAATTACTTTTATAAGTGGCTTTTGTTATTCTTTAGGGGGAATTATCCTTTATGTCAGGGGTAGGCAACGTCGGTCCTGGAGTGCCACAGTATGTGCAGGTTTTTGTTCCAACCCAGTTCCTTAACGAGAACTCAATTATTGCTGATGAAGCACATATTGCTTAAGTGACATTTTGATGCTTCATTTTAGTGGTCTCGCTTGTTAAGGTTCTCCAACCTTAATTGCTTATTTCAATCTTAAACTGCTGCATTCAGTGTTTTAATTGCTCCTTATTAGCAATAAGATGTAAAAGACAAAGCAGCCAGCAGTTCTCCAGCTAGCTTTTTTCCAGTTACATCTGTGTGTGTTCATCATGCACGGTTTGATTTAATAAAACACTTAATAGAAAAATGTGACAGACTGAAAATGATCTGTTTTAGGCTTCATATCATTTGGATGATATCCTTGGAAAGGAAAAAAATCTACAATATAAGAGCCTTACATTGCACAGACTAACAAGCCATAAAATTAAATAAGGTCTGAGATTGGCAATGATTGGTTTCTAATTAAGCAATTGGGTTGGAATGAAAACCTGTAGCCACTGCGGCTCACCAGGACCGACATTGCCTACCCCTGTTTTACATCTTATTGCTAATAAGGAGCAATTAAAACACTGAATGCGGCAGTTTAAGATTGAAATAAGCAATTAAGGTTGGAGAACCTTAACAAGCGAGACCACTAAAATGAAGCATTAAAATGTCACTTAAGCAATATGTGCTTCATCAGCAATAATTGAGTTCTCGTTAAGGAACTGGGTTGGAACAAAAACCTGCACATACTGTGGCACTCCAGGACCGACGTTGCCTACCCCTGCTTTATGTCATTGCCCTTTGGGGTGGCACGGTGGCACAGTGGTAGCGCTGCTGCTTCGCAGTAAGGAGACCTGGGTTCACTTCCCGGGTCCTTCCTGCGTGGAGTTTGCATGTTCTCCCCTTGTCTGCGTGGGTTTCCTCTCACAGTCCAAAGACATGCAGGTTAGGTGCTTTGGCATTCCAAATTGTCCCTAGTGTGTGCTTGGTGTGTGGGTGTGAGTGTGTGTGTGTGCCCTGCGGTGGGCTGGTACCATCCCCAGGGTTTGTTCCTGCCTTGCACCCTATGCTGGCTGGGATTGGCTCCACCAGACCCCCGTGAGCCTGTGTTAGGATATAGCGGGTTGGAAAATGACTGACTGACTGATTGGCCTTCAGAGACAAAACAGGGTAATTGGATAGGTATTTGTTATGTTCACATTGGAGGTAATGAATAAATCTCTTTGATGAGAGGAAATTTTTAAGAGCAGCTGAAATGAACAAATGTTTATTTAGAGAACAATGAAGCCTGTTATGGACTGGCACTGTGTCTGAGCGTTGCTCCTGTCTTGTGCCAAATGATTTCTGGGATTGGCTCCAGCTGCCCAGTGATCCTGTCCTGGATAAGTGGGTGCGAAAATGAATAGATGAATGGATCAATGACAGAATAATATGAATTGAATATCTTTATAGTGGCCCCAAAACCCAATCACTAACTAAATCCATGAGTCAAAAAAAAATCCAGAAGAGTCTTTCTTAATAAGGATGAATGTGGGTATGTCTGTGTTACATGAGTGTGCCCAGTGATAGGTTGCTGACCCATTCAGTTCTGGTTATTTCTTCATGCATGGTGTGGCCAGCCCCATCAACCCTGAACTATTTTTAACAGGATTAAAACTAAATGGAACAATAAATGGCTGTTGAACTGGATTAAGCAGTTTTGTGTCAGCAGTGGCTTCTTCCTGCACCACAACTCTTCGGCTGTGACTTCTCACAAGGAGACTGAGCAAGTCTGTTGGCATGTTAGACTTGGCAGACAACGCATGCGTTTTACAGAGTGCAGACTGGGATGAGCTGAAACCTTCAGAGCTAGAATGAGCAGAGAAAAAAAAAATCTTTGTTTGAAGCTGAAATCCAAAAAACAGCAATCTGAGACACAGGCAAGGAATCTGAAAAGAAGAAAAAAAAAAAACAGGTAAAACACAGGGAAAGATTTCAAACACTCTTGGTAAAAATTAAAAGTCAGAAAAAGAAATCAAGGATCAAAATGGGACCCTGGGATACAAGAAGAAAAGTAACACCAGTTAAAACAGAATCCTAAAGGGTGGGCAAAAAGTCAAAAAAGGTCAAATGTTGTAAAAATCACAAAAGGAGCTTGACAGTAGGCTTTTGCAAAGATGGATTGTCTCTGTCAGGCTCTATCTTTACACCTCTTGACCCTCCCATCACGTGCCTACTACCTGATTAATGTTGCATTGCCACAGACAGCAGTAGGACCAGTTAGATAAATTACAGGAAAAAGGACCTGCTAATCATGAGAGTGTGAGAAGAGGTGGGATAAGGGGTAGCAGTTTGATATCTGCAGTTCTTGTCTTTACCTTTTGTCATGTTAAAATTTCATTATTTTACACATCAGATTGACTTTAATTCTATGTATGACATTAGCCATAAATAATTAAGTCTGTTTTTGGCAAGAGGGAATAAACACAAACCCTACCTTAATGTGGCACTTTGAGCTACATTATTTGTATGAAAATGTGCTATATAAATAAATGTTGTTGTTGTTGTTACAGGGACAGTGACCAGGCCAAGAACTCAGGATATTTGAGGCGGCGCTAAACACAGTGCCACCCTCCTATATTTAATTTAATTAATGACATGACCCTGTTGGCCGGTGGTATTTATAGAAGCATGATCAATTTTGCTAATGAGAACAGTTGATTCATTGTATGTGGAGAGGCTGGTTAGTTAGTATCTAAACTGTAGACTAAAATCAGCATGTCATCTACAGGGCTCCTAATGAATGGCAAAGCATTTGTTACACTTTGTTCCCTAGTCTCACTCTTTTCTTGAGATTTCTGCATTTCATTCTAACCGGGCTCCATTTAAAAGCCATCAGTAATGAAACAAAGCTGTTTTGCCTGTATGGTCATAAATCAGCCATAATGTGAAATCGGAGAAGGTGTTTGGGTCAATATGCACATGGCACAAGACTGCTGGTAATCCATAATTGTAGATAACTGAATGTGTCTGTGTTGTTTGGTGTTGTTGACTGGAACAAAGTGAATTTCTACTGATGCATAATAAAGGTACTCCACTCCAGTTTAATGTATTGAAGTCCAGTAGACCAAAGGGAATGCGTCCTCCATATGCAGCAAAAAAATTCAAAAAGACCTAAACAAGTTTCAGAATTGGGAAAACACTTGGAAATTGCAGTTTAGTGTAGAAAGGTGAAAAGTGCTACACGTGGGCAAAGGGAACATCAATTATAAAAACAAGATGGGAGACACTGTCATATAGGAATATCCACTGAAAATTAATTAAAGGTTTATGTTGAAACTGTGATTTTGTTATCTGAGCAATGTGCAGAAGCATTATTAGAAAGGCAAATAAAATGTTATTTTAAAAACTGTTGACTATAAATTGTTTGATGTTATGCTTAGACTATATAATTCACTAATGAGATTGCAAAAAGACATAGCAGCACTTGAAGCTGTTAACCGGAGAGCAACCAAGTGCATCTCAGGACTTCAGGACAAGTCCTACTCTGACATACTCAAAAAATTAAACCTGTTTAGTGTCGAGCAGAGTAGACTGCATGGGGACCGAATCCAGACCTTCAAAATCCTCAAAGGCATCGATCAAGCAGGTCCAGCAACATTCTTTCAGCTTAAGGGTGAATCACGTTCTTGAGAACAGCAGTGCATTTAGGACCAAAGCCATGATGCAGTTCTTTATGTTGTGGGAATCAGGAATCTAGACAAACTACTGAGACATGTAGTTGAAGCAGAAACTTTGACAACCTTTAAGAAGCATTGGGATGAGATACTGGGACACCTCAGTTATTAGCTAAACAAATGGGCTTGATGGACTGAACGGTCTCCTCTTATTTGTCATATTTCTTAGGTACTCTTATACTAGTCCAGGTGTGCCAATGAGTTATAGAAAAGCCACTTTGGTGGGTAGTATACCCATGAGAAAGTTTGTACTTTAGTTTGCTTTTACTAGCTGAAATTCTTTTATTTCTAAACATCTTTCTTAAAGAAAGCCACTTGTAGCTGGCATAAAGCAGCGACAGTGTTAATGCCTGCACTGCTCCTTTACAAGATATAATGTTAACAGTTCCTTGCATCTCTTCATCAGGGAATTATTTTATTCATTTTTTATTTAAGCAGACAGACAGCTCTAAAGTACTAAATGATTGAAAATGAACTTAAATATCTGAACACAATTTAAGTTTAGCACTTATTGCTTGGAACAGAATAAAAACCAATCTGCCGTCTTATTTTAAACACGCTTGATGTGTATGAAATGTGCTATAGAAGAAGTCTAAATAATAAGAATGGAATAAATGACTTTGCCTCTGATAAAAGAAATAAATAATATGGTTAATGAAAATGTGCAGGCTTTGCAGCGCTCTTAGCCTAGGAATAAACTGTCAGCTGTTTCAATTGTTTATCTTTGTAAAATGTATTATACTGAAAGCCCCCTTGTGGATTTTGGACTGGCTATATATTCAGACATTTTTTTTTGCCCCTGGTAGAATTGAATAATAAGAATACTAAAAAAATAGACATATCTAGTAAAGGCATTCTTTTTTCCATTTTCTGTCCATATTTAATGGGTTGCCCCACTCAAAATGACCCATAGCCAAGGATTCTGGCAAAACTGGGAATATTTATAGACAAATAAGTCCAAAATTCAACAATATTGATCCATAGTTAGAAAGGTGTTTTACATTTATTTCTATGAATGCAAATCTTTTTTTCTTTTTTTTTATTGCTTGACAGGGGATGCTTTTCGTGGGTATCGACCAGAAGACAACCAGAATTCAATGCCGTTCAGCACATTTGACATTGACAATGATGGCTGTGCTCCCTTTTGTACAATTGATGGCTATGCAGTGGAAAGCTGCAGCAATAAACACAACAAAACTGGATGGTGGTTTAATCAGTGCGGCATGGCTAATCTGAACTCAGATTCTCTTGACGCAGACAGCTCTGTTCACCCGACCCTGCGCTGGGATACTTGGACTCAGAATGGAATTGCCGTCAAAATCAAATCTGTTACCATGAAAATAAGGAGAGTGTACAATCCACATTTCAGTTAAAGGTCTTCTGTAAATGGTGCTACCTTCTAGCTATGGCGGAGCTATTATGGAAAAACAGGTTAGTGTTGTATCAAAAGAAAATCAGTTGTTACAGTGGTGATCTTGAAGAGTGATTTTTGTTATAATTTTAATTTTACAAGGACTTGTTTGTCCCTGTAGGCACGAGAGCAGGCCATGTTTAAAAAAATAAATGTTGAAACGTTATTGAGTGTTTAATTCGCATTCACTTTTGATACAGATATTGAAAACGTATTCATGCGGAGGCAAATGAAAGCACTGTGAGGGTCTCATACTCAAAAGTTGGCTGTATGCTGTGATGCAAAAAAGACAAAGCAGTGCTTACTGAGGCCCATTACGCAGTCTATCTTCAATAAATTATAATTAACTTAAACAAATGTCTGCTGGGGCCACAGTTTATTTTTAACATTGTCATCACAACTTGGATATTTTCTAATAAATGTACTTTTTACTGATTTATTGTCATCTCAGAAAACTAGATGGCTTCTTAAATTATGCAAGTCAGGAAGCACTTTTTTATTCAAAGAGTTGTGGGAATCTGGAATGAGATATTGGGACAGCATTGCTATCAGCCAAACAAACAAGACTGACGGACTGATGGGTCTCCTCTCGTTTGTCACATTTCTTAGATTTAACATGGGGGTTGGTGACAGAATTGCCACTCCAGCCACTTTAATAAACCTCACACCATTCTATTCGAACTAGTGTGGTGCTGAGGTGTGACCCGCTGTGCTCGGGCCCTAATTTGAGATCCTGAGGTGGTTCATTGCGTGTTTGGTGCAGCAACGCGCTATATCAGTGCATGCTCCCAAATTCCTCCTCCTTCTGCTTAGATTCTTATGTTCTAATATTTCATGTTAAACAATAATAACTAAGCCATGCTGGCTGTGGCCCCCAGCCACCACAAAAACAAAACCAGAATCTGTTTTTTCTCCATATGTGATCCAATACATGTGATGCCCTGTGCACTGGCACTTCTGCACATACTCAAACTCTGTGTCTTTGACGTACCCGAAAGGACCTGCGGAGGAAAAGTGAAAGCGCAAAACCAACAAAAATATTTCAAAAGAAAACTATTGTTTATTATAGTGCCAGCAAGACCAAAACTTCTGATGTCATGCATATTAAATGTGATTCTCTGCAATGACACAGAATTAATATATATACAACAATAAATAAAAAAAAAGTGATGGTGACTATGTACAGTATTTACAATCAAATCAAATCAAAGGTAATGAAAAAACAATCAGCTCTTCTTCTTCAACCATCTGACAGAACAAAAATCAAGAGGATAAAAAAAACAGTTATCATATTTGAAAAAAATAGGGCAAGCACAAAAATGCAGGAAAATTAGAGAAAAAAATAACTAACACTCTATATACACAGGAATGCTCAAGAAGGATTGTGATACAATTTGTTTAGATACCTTTCACTCCCTAATGCCTGATAGTCAAACGAAGACCTCTGCTGGACATCCCTCTGTTTTATATGCCAGGCTGATTTACCTGGCCAGTCATTAATGCCAGCCCAACCTTCTCTAATCAGAAATGCCGACAGTGACGTTACAACCCTACAGTCTTGATCTAGGGTGCCTTTACTTGTTCATGTGTACTGTAGGTGGCTGCTACTGTCTGTCTGTGTGTCTATATATATATATATATATATATATATATATATATATATATATATATACGTCCTGTGGTGGGTTGGCACCCTGCCCAGGATTATTTCCTGCCTTGTGCCCTGTGTTGGCTGGGATTGGCTCCAGCAGACCCCCGTGACCCTGTGTTCGGATTCAGTGGGTTGGAAAATGGATGGATGGATGGATATATATATATATATATATATATATATATATATATATATATATATGTATATATATATATATATATATATATATATATACGTCCTGCGGTGGGTTGGCACCCTGCCCAGGATTATTTCCTGCCTTGTGCCCTGTGTTGGCTGGGATTGCCTCCAGCAGACCCCCGTGACCCTGTGTTCGGATTTAGCAGGTTGGAAAATGGATGGATGGATATATATATACTGTATATACACACACATACATGCTTCTCCAACTTTCTGAACTCACTTTCACTTATTCTCCGGGACTTCAAAACTCATGGATCCTCTGCATGCCCAGCTTACATGCCACTTTTCTTAGCCATTTACCCTGCCTCGACGCATGCGGTCAAATAAACATAACACTGGGATGTTGCCGTGCTGGGACTTGAGGGTTAAAAAGGGTGATAATCCTCCTCACCCACGTTCAATCGCCAGCAACGTTTCCACCTTTTCCGTGCCTCCATACCACCACAGCTGCTTCTCTTTTCTTCAACTACCATGCAGGTAAGTGCACTTCTTACAACTAAACTAAACAAAAACAGAAAGGGTACAGTCAGTTATTATACCATCTCAAAATGTTCTGTGATACGGCAATAAGCTAAAAATATACTGCAACAGACAAATCAAAACAAAAATACACAAAGTGTGCAAAATTATGTCAATTAAAATAGATATATTTCTTAAATGTTATACATAACAAATGTTCCTGTTTCAGTGTGGGAGTTCACTCCGTGGTGTCATGTCCAAGCACAAATAAGTGACAATAAATGGAAGCTGTTACCTGGGTCTGGACCTGAGAGCACTTTGCTTTCCAGGAAGCTGTGGACTGTCAGAAGGGGAGAGGATGCCTGCAAAATCCAGCTCTAAAAGAAGCTCCTGAGAATGTAGGAGGGGGATAGTGTGGCAGTAGGGTTTCTATGTGACCCCCGGTGAGTGGAGTGAGGAAAAATGTACGGCACATGTAACCAGACTGAGATGTCAAAGCAGCTCAGAGTGTGTGGCACCACAGAAGACCTGCCAGTGTGGTGGAGTCATCGAAGAAGCTAATGGTTCTCTTTAGGGCCACACCAGAGATATGGTGTATGGTAGCTGATTCCCTGTATATCCCAACCCCTGGGTTGTTAAAATATATGAGGTGTGACAATTTAATTCCTGGAATGGCCCTGTGGTGTCTCCCATGTTTCTCAGATCTTGACAAATTAACAGAAACAGTGGGGTCTTGAAGTTGCAACTGAACATATGTTTAACAGGATTATTACTGGTAAGGAAACATGATGTATCCAGTACGACCCAGAAACAAGGCGACAAAGCTTGGAGTAGAAAACACCGAGCTTATCACAGCTGAAAAAAGCACACATATCATGCTTGCAGCTCAAGACCATGCTGGCATGTGTTGTTGTTTTTTTTTTGGCTGTGATGAACTCAGTGTTTTCCACTGTATACTTTGCCATTTGGTTTCTGGGCATTTAGCCCATTTAATTTTTTTGATCTTGGCATTTGTAATTATCCCTGGAACTGGTATGAGAACTTCCTCTGGTATGAATTATTCTACAAGATGACCGTTCACTCTGTCCAGGAGAAATAGCTCACATTTTCCTTTACTTCTCTATCATGTATGGAAGCCCAGATTAGCTATGTTTGTCATTGAAGGTCCTTGTTTAAAACCAAATAAGACAGCTACTCTGGAGAGTCAGAGAATATTACAAATCTGTGGTACCTGTTTGTTTGGTTGTGTCTCTTGCCAACTCAGCAAGACATTTCATGAAGCAGGATCACAACAACTAAATATTGACAGAAATGAAGCTATTTTTACTCCCATATGGAGAAAGAATTAGATGCAAGGGAGTTTAAAGCAAAAGGCAAAATCTGTCATTTAATTCCTTAGCTATCTGCACAAATGGTGGCAGAAATACTTCTTTCATCTACCAGCTCGGCGGACATCAAAACAAACCTGCAACATATGAGTATGAGTCAGCTGTGAGGTTAAATTGCGCTTTATTTCTGAGCTGTCCCTTGAAAATGTCAGCATGCATCAATGTCATGGAAACGCTTTACAGGACTCGCATTGGCTTAATAACCAATCTATTAGAAATGAATCATTTTATATCAAAATGCCTGTGAGGGAAAATAATGAAGGAACTTTTATCAGTGTGGAATGATTACGGTGCAGCTCTTACCACTTTTATAATTTGTAACTAATTTCTCTCAGAGGACTCTGTACAGTATATTATAATGATAGGAGATGTAGTTGCCAAGGCTTTGGACTGCACACCACACGCTCCAGCTCCGGGCTTGCTGTGTGAACCTGTGGAACAAGATATATAAATAATTGTGCTTTATAATTAATCACTTAATCATTATATTTTTATCATATTATAATAACCGTGCTTTAGCTTTATCTCGTAAGCTGCCTTGAATGAAGATGTCCACCAAATGCAAAACATCACAAAACCTTACTGCACTATTATGATAGGTTTAAGGGTAAAAACAGAAAAGGAGTCTCTAGGAGATGGAAAATTAATCCAGTGGTTCCCAGATTCATCCCTCGGGAAATCCCATGGGTGGAGGATTTTGTTCTAAATGGGTCCTCATTCAGTAACTCATTTTTAGATTAGATTATATAAACTTTATTAATCCCATGGGGAAATTCAGATGCATACAGCAGCAGAAATATAAAAAACAAGGATATAGACTCACGGGACTAATAATACAGCCAATCAATCAATCAATAATTAAAAAAAAAAATTAAGTACATCGGGAGGAGGCATTGAATTGTTCAACAGCAGCAGGCAGAAAAGACCCCCAGAAGCAATTCTTAGCACACTATGGTGGAATGAGCTTGTGACTAAAAGTTCTCCTGGAGGGGATTTTTCATGATGCTATCCAATTTTTCGACCATCTTCTTTTCCACCACAGCTTTCGTTTGTCCAGGGTTCATTCAGCCTGTGATGGATCAGCCTTTCCTGATAGGTTTGTTCAGTCATTGTTGTTTCCCCCATGAAAGTGCAGCGTAGAACAACACACATCTAGGTTTTGTTCACTTCTTTTTCTGCTTTAAGGAAAGCATAGTAGTAGGAGATTTAAATTTACAGTTTATGTACACTTTCTTTTATCTGTTCCCTATTAATTCACCTTCTCCTGTGGAGTTTGCTCCCTTAATTATATCTCAATAGTGACAATTAATGACCAGTGAAGCAGACCCCCAAATAAAAGACACAACATGCTGAAAGGCCGCAGCTACTTCATGTTCATTAGGAAACAAATAAAGGCTTACGTAACCAAAATGCCTGAAAAGGTAGAATGAAAACCTGAGTATTACAATGAAAATCTTAAAAACCAAGATGAAAGAAACACTGCATTGTCTTCATGTACCATGCACTAATGCTTGCTACATTCCAAGAAAAATGAGCAAACCCAGCTTTTAATCAGCAAATTGCTACCAAAATATAAAAATGGGGAAACAGCAGCTTACTTAATAAAAGCAGAAGTCCAATTAGGAAGACTGAGAGGCTGGTTGAGATGAGCACCTGCGGCCATGGGGGGCCCCCTGGACCAAACCTGAGAACCACTGAATTAAGACATTTTCATGTTAGAAACATATTGTACATTTAACTTGGAACTTCTAAGTTACTACTGCACCAGAACAAGTGATATTTCGTTTGCTATGGAGAAGTGAAACTTTGGCCATTTCTTTGCTCCTCTTGGTGGTGCTGTTCATCATAGTTCTGACATCTGCAGTAAATCAGTGCATGAGCCTGAATATGTTAAAATTTCAAACACCATCTAATTTATTTTCAGTAATTAATTTACTTTCATTTGAAACAAGTTCAATTAGAAATCATATTTTGCTGAATTTAATGCTGAGGTCTTTTTTGTCTAAGTGAAAACTCTTTTTTAAAGTTAATACAATTAATAATTGATCTCAGAGTTGTGAAATGTACTCTTTGTGATTTGTGGGTTAATGAATTTCACATCAGGTAGTGAAGTTGAACATTTGTAAATTAATATACATGCTGTGATGGACATACTGAATGGAATGGCATCCCAGCTGGGGTGGAGGATTGGTTACCCGGCTAGAAGACATGGGGAACATCAATGGATGTGTGTCCTGGCCAGAATGGTTGCCATTGCCTTTACCAGTGGTGAGAATAATATAATGAAAGGACAGGGGGTGACTGCCTCCCAAGGCCATTGTGTTCCCCCAGTACACTGGGTGGCAGCATCTCTTGGAAGGGATGGAAGTTATAGTTTTGAAGGGCAGCCCTGGTGGGTTCATTGTGGGCCACTAGAAGGAGGTTCTGCCTGACCTGAAAGTGCTCCCAGGTCTGGGTTAAAAGGAGACCTCCACCACATACAGGCGAGCTGGAGTCCGAAAAGAAGAAAGACAACGCTTGCCTGGGAAGGAGTGAAGGAGTAAAAGGAAAAGGACAGGAAAGAAAAAGTTTTGTGCTTGTGAATTGTGGAAGAAACCAATGGTAAGGTGTTTGTATAATACCTTTCACATAAGAACACAAAGAGGCTGGACATGCTAGTGAAGAAGACAGTGCTGGGTAGGACTGCGGACTCCGTGGCAATGTTGGGGGGAAGGTGTATGGGGAGGAAGGTACAGGCCATCCTTGACAATAGCAGCCACCATCTCCACAACATTCTGTCAGGTCAGAGAAGTAAACGTAACAGTTGTCTTCTCTCACTGCGCTGTAGAACAGAACACTTTCGAAGATCATTTATTCCTCTTGCTGTAAGATTTTATAATGCTGTTGTCAATACAAGTGATTCCTGACCTGGTCACTATTCTACCTAACAACTGACCATTTGTACTTTTTACTGTTTTTTTTATTTATTTATGTTTTGTTCTCCTTGCTTTTTTTAAAAATAATTTGTAACAATTTTTACTAATGTGTTTGAAATACTGGACACCTGAATTTCCCTGAGGGGATGAATAACTTATCTATCTATCTATCTATCTATCTATCTATCTATCTATCTATCTATCTATCTATCTATCTATCTATCTATCTATCTATCTATCTAAAAAAAATATTGTATTTGGGCTGTCTTTGGTCTGGTTGTGTCTGGGTTTCGGAGCTCTACTATGCCCTCCACAGGCCACAATGCATTTGTGCATACTGTGGACAAAACTGAGCTTGCCTGGTTTATTACTTGAAGTTATAACCAGCCGAGATAAAGAAGAGTAGCATTCAGAGGTCACTTGTCAACTGTTACCCTCCTCTTATTTAAATTCACTGATCTCTGCAAAGAAAATTGTGTACCTGGTGGACCTGTAGGACCATTAAAGGTGAACCCAATGTCCATTATATTATAATAGCTTCATTGAAAAACTTACAAACTTAAAACCTAATAGTAAACATACCTTGGTTTGCCAAAGGAAAGGCCTTTTCTTATATCTTCCATTCATCTAATTTAACATTTTCTTATTATTCAGTCATTCTACATAAAGTGTTCCCCATAATGTTTTGCACAAAGGCACATTTTTACACCAATTTACTCCAGTGATCCTCAGTTTAGAATTACAAATCAAACAATTCAGATATGATTAAAGTGCATATTGCAAACCTTAATTTAAGGGCATTTGCATATATTTTGGTCTCACAATGTAGAATGAATGACAACAGTTTTTCTGCATGGTCCTCCATTTCAGGGCACTATAATGTTTGAGAAACATCAATGGTCCCTTAAATGCAATGCAATGACTACTTGAAGTGTGCGATTCGTAGACATCACCAGATGCTGATCCTCTGCCAAGCCTCTAATGCAGCTATCTTCAGCTCCTGCTTGTTTTGGGGGCTTATCCCCTTAAGTGTTCTCTTCAGCATATGGAAGGCACTCTCAACTTGATTTGAATCAGGTAACTGGCTTGGCCATTGAATAATTTTTCATGTTTTAGCTTTGAAAAACTCCTGTGTTGAATTCACAATATGTCTGGGATCATTATCTTGTTATAATATAAAGTGCCATCCAATGAGTTTGGAAGATTTTACTGGAACTTGAGCAGATGTTCCTATCAACCTCAGAATTCATTGTGCAGCTGCTAGCAGCAGTTACATCGTCAATGAAGATAAGTGGGCCATATAAGTCCAAGCTATAACACCCCCACCACCATGTCTAACAGATGGGGGTGGAATGCTTTAGATCTTGGGCAGTTGTTTTTCATCTCCACATTTTGCTCTTATCATCACTCTGATGCAGATTCAGCTTTGTCTTGTCTGATCAAAGACCTTTTTTTCCAGAATTCTACAGGCTCTTTTAAATAACTTTTTTGCAAACTGTAATCTAGCCATCCTGTTTTTGTGGCTAACTACTGGTTTGCCTCTTGCAGTGTGGCCTCTGTATTTCGGTTTTACGGAAGGTAGTCTCTGACACGTACACATCTGCTCCCTGTAGACTGTTTCTGATCTGTCAGACAGGTGTTTGGGGATTTTTCTTTTACCATAATGATGATTCATCCATTATCAGCAGTGGGGGTCTCCCTTGGCCCACCAGTCCCTTTGTGATTACTGAACTCAAAAAGTATTCCTTTTTCTTAATGATATTCCAGACAGTTGAGTTAGGTCATCCTAAGGTTTTATTCATGTCTCTAATAGTTTTATTCTTGGTTCACAGCCTCATAATGGCTTCTTTGACTTTCATAAGCACAGTTCATGTCTTCAAGTTAGTCTGTGGGTAGAAGGAATCCTAGGTATCTTCTGGCTACACTAATGGAGTTATGAAACACACCTCAGTAATCACAAAGACCTGTGACGCCGACTGTCCTGAACATTATGGGGGGGGACTGTGTAGAAAAAGTGTTGTCATTTCCACATGGTGTGACCGAAATATATGGAAATACTGTGTGAATTGGACGGCCCGGACACAGACAGGCAGACAGGACTAAAGCCATCACCACACGTTTATTTACACAATATTTACAATGTCTCTATAAGTGCCCCGCCACACACACAAACCCCCATTAGTCTCCCAAAGTCCAGGCTTCTCCTTCAGCCACCTCTTTCTCTTTCTCCAGGCCTCTCGTTGCCACCTCCTCGTCTACCTCCTCACCCGACTCCAGCCCTGAGTGAGGGGAGGCGGCTCCTTAAATAGGCAGGCGGCTGATGACCACACCCGGCCACCTGCCACAACTGTTCAATGAAAGTCTGATATGTTCACTTTAATCACATCTGAATTGTTTGATTTGTAATTTTAAACTGTGGAGCAGCGGGGTAAATAAAGGAAAAATTTATTTTTGTCCTAAATATTATGGAAGGTACTGTGTGTTTTTTATTCAAGTCACTAAAAGTCTGTTTGGTGGCAGTTAAATGACATAGTTCAGCTACACATATAAACTGATAATCTTGTGTATTTCATATTAAAACACCACGTACAGTGACATTCTTAGGTATGCTTAATCCATTTTAGGCTCAAGGGTAGCTAGAGCCTGACCCACCTGTATTATTTTTATTATTTAGCAAACAAATTTTAATATCAAAAATTACTTACTAATTTGTAGTGACTACTTTTAATTATTTACAAGCAAAGAGGGAAAATATATAATTTTACTGCTCAATCAGTTAAATCTAAGATTAAGCCATTCCTAAACTCCCGCAATCTAAATCATATTGCAAATCCAGTGGATTATCCTGATGGCTTTGTGACTGTTAGTAATATTTAATTAAAGAAATAAGTCATCCAAAATTCAAAAGGTAATAGTTGGGATATGTTTCTGGGTAGGCAGAATTTCTGCTTTTCAGTCCAGTCAGGCTGAAAACCTTTATAATGAAATTCATTGAAGGACACTGTGAATGGGATAGAAATCCCCCATGCAGCGCATTCCTCATCAAGTCATTTATCAGTGTAAGCCCATGCAAAGTTATACACACCCAAAATGTACATAATGGCATTTTTATTCATTTTATATAGACATTCAACCTTGGACCATTTCAACACTGCAGGGATTACTCTGCGGGAAACCCATGAAACCATAAAGGGCATGCAGATAAGGTAGTATCTGATTATCAAGAGGTTGTATTATCACCAGGTAGGCAGTGTGACATGGTGGCTAAGGCACTGGCCTCTAAGCAACAAGTGGGCAGGTTATGACCATGAGAAAGTCCCTTAACCTGCCAGTGCCCAAATTTGTAAAAAAAAAACAAAAAAAAAAAAAAACAAAACTCTGTAATCAGTTTTACTCCATGTCTGGCCATGTAAAGCACCATGAAGTGTTATTCACTACAGAAAGGTACTATATAAAATAAAAACTGGTAAGGAGTCAAGCAGGCTAAACCGAGATGGTGCCATATTAAACACATGAAATGATCCCTACAAGAAGTGGATACATCACCCACGCAATTGAATGGTAACAGATACAGTCATGACACGGGCATCAATTTATTCATCAATAAACATTTGCCCGTGCACCACCATATACAGTAAAGACATTCTACAGTGAGGCCCTAGCATTACTGTTTTCTTCCTTAGGACAGTTTGCCAATGCGTTACAGTGTTGTGGAACATGACCCGGACACAGACAAACAGACACGTTTGAATCACCCCACACACATTTATTGTATAAGTGCTCCATTATTTAAAAGTGCTCGCAGTCCCCAAGTCCCCAAAGTCCTGGCCAACACACACAATGCCTTTTCTTCAGGCTGCCTCCTTCTCTCCTCCAGAGACCTCGTCCTCTCCTCACTCCCAACTCAAATCAATGTATGAAGGGAGGCGGCCCCTTTTATACTCCCCCCGGATGTGCTCCAGGTGTGTTCCGGCAATCTTCTACCGACACGCCCCAGTGTGGTGGAAGTGCCGGCTGCATCCCCGGAAGCACTCTGGGTGTCCCTGCTCCTCTTCCCTCCAGCACTTCCGGGTTTGGCGGAAGTGCTGAGGTCCAGGGCTTCCAAGGCATCAGGGCGCCCCCTGGCGGTGACCACAGGCCCCTACAGGGTTGAGCTTCAAAGCTCTGAACCCGTGGTCCCCATAGCAACCAGGGTGGTCGCACCCATGTGGTCTGAGGCGTGTGTAAGCCCTCTTCCGGTCCTCTGGGGTCACCCCCCCAGCCACCTGCGACAGTGTATTTAGCTTGTTTTATTTGTAAACAACTATTAAATAGACTGTAGGTGTAAACTGGAATCACAGTACTCTTATCATTTAAATATTTTTGCTAAAATGCTGTTGAATAAAAATACATTAGAGAAAACTGTTTTTGTAAGCAAAGCAAAAGTTGTGAATAGCATAACCAGCATGCATACAAATATACACAAGTGAGATGACAACCCTCTCGTTTCTAGCCATGCCACAATCATTTTTTTACAAAAGAATGGCCACAAAGCAGGTAACTTCCCTGTCCCTTCACAGACCTGTCTATTCTGGGACAGAGACCAGGACCACCAAGGGTGCACATATTTCAAAAAACAAAAGATTACAACCAGGTGACGATGTTTTTAGAGGAAGAGCTAGTGAAAGATAATTCAAACAGCTCAGCCGTACTTCTTCCCTTTAGATCCCAGAAGCTACCCAACAGAAAGAGCTAAGTATGGCTTCAACTAACTGCATATGAAGTTAGTTTTTGTAATTCTGTAGTGATAAGGAAATGCCAATGAGACTGTCGTGCCCTGTAACAGTCCAGGCTCTGTCATTCATCAGATTTTCAAGGTATAGGCATGGCATCACATTTCCTAAATGTTTCCATGAAGCAATACCAGTTTGCCCATAGCTAGTGAGTGGTAGTCACAACTGCTCATGTGCTCCTGACATTATTTAACCAATTTGGCTCACACTTAACCAACCAGATAGTTGAGTTGACCTCAACTCAGTTAATACTTAGGAAACCAAGGTACATAAAACAGTTCACCTATTGAACAAAGAAAACACACAAGAACACAAGATACAAATCAACTAATGTAAAACAAATTCATTCAACACTTTCGGTCTTTCTTACGTGGATCTGGAAGTCTTCCTCTCAGATGTGAAGGCTTGCCTACTTAGAAGTTATGAAGTATTTTTAAAATTAATTCTCTGTTTCTCCTATCTCTCTGTGTCCTCTCTTCTCCCACCTGTGAGCCCTTGCCTTACTCACCTTCTGACTCTTGACTCACTTGGCCACTGACAGAGAGGCCTTTACTCGAGGAATTACATCTACAGCAAACTCTAGAATCATTTTTGGGGTCAATGACACCCCCTGTTAGTTCAAAGGGTTTGTCAAAACTAAGAATTCCTGCAATCCTCAGTGCTAACTCATCACCAAATGGTTGGGTGGCCTAAGTCGTAGGCTGTCTACTTTCTCTAATTATTTGTAATTGTTACACATTTGTCAAAAATGTAATGATTTTTAACATTTTATATTTTTTCCAAGAATTATCATTATTTTATTTCCATATTATTTTGATGATGTAATTTCATTGCCATTTCATTAGCAAGGGTTTTACCATTTTTGTCCTTGTTGTTGTCTGTCCTGCCACCACTTGACTAAAACTGGCCTATGTGGAGTTTCCTATTTAGGATAACTGCACATGACTCCTGGTATCCATGTTTTTGAATACAGAATTAATATTTGTTGCATTTTTCAGTTATTTCTATTATAACAACTAGTGATGAGCGAACCCTGTGGAATTAGCTTCATTATGAGTTCGGCAAAATCATAGAAATATTCAGGAACTTCACTGCACTCTTCAAAATGCATTGAATTCAATAGGGAAATAGGAATTGAACATGTCTTGAGTAGATTATAATGGTGCAATAGTCTTTTAAGTTTCCCTGAGGTCAAGGAAAGCATCTGCTGACAATGCTGGACTGATTATTGTGGCCAAAAATTTGATCTGAGCTGTGAGACAGCGCTGCTAACCATTGCACAACTGTACCTCAAACAAAAAAAAGACACAGATGGAATAAATCCATCCATCCATTTTCCAACCCGCTGAATCCGAACACAGGGTCACGGGGGTGTGCTGCAGCCAATTCCAGCGAACACAGGGCACAAGGCAGGAACCAATCCCGGGCAGGGTGCCAACCCACCGCAGGACACACACAAACACCAAGCACACACTAGGGCCAATTTAGAATCGCCAATCCACCTAACCTGTATGTCTTCGGACTGGGGGAGGAAACCAGAGCGCCCAGAGGAAACCCACACAGACACAGGGAGAACATGCAAACTCCACGCAGGGAGGACCCGGGAAGCGAACCCAGGTCCCCCAACTGCAAGGCAGCAGCGCTACCCACTGCGCCACCGTATGGAATAAATACCACAGACAAATACAGCAATGTCCACAAACTAGCAAAAGCGAATAAAATATAGATTATTGTGCTTACAGAGTTCCAATCTTTCGGCACATATTGGCTGTTCCACAAAGTGGCATCATGGGGCTAGCTTACTCCATTGTTTGTAATCGGGACTCCAGGCACAAGTGATCATTATATGCTTGCAGAATACTTCACATGTATTTCTTCCATGAATACCTTGTAAATATTAATAAATCTTTCATTATTATTATTGCACAGGTTCGCCTATGTTTTTTAACAGTGCTCCCTTAAGACTTGTTTTGCACTCTTGCTGGGCTCATGTCTAATTATGCATTCAAATTAGCCATGTGGTGCTGCACTAGAAGCACACAGGTATCAGTGTTGTATATCAGTTGGCAGTATTCCTGGTCACCTAATGTACCCCTCAAATGAAAATACTGCAAGTTTTTTATGCATGTGGAATGGTAATCCAGCCAGAGTACTGATTGGGTCTTCAGTAAATTGAGCGAGAGTACTGACTGGGTCTTCACATTATGCATGTCTGAAGCAGATTGGCCACTATCTTACAAAAAGACAAAAATATTTGTGCATGGCTACTACAGCGTTGTGATGTGACTCTGGCCATGCAATGCAAAGTGTGGAGTTGGTTACAGATTGGTGGTGCAGTGGGTAGTGCTGCTGCCTCACAGTTAGGAGACCCGGGTTCGCTTCCCGGGTCCTCCCTGTGTGGAGTTTGAATGTTCTCCCCATGTCTGTGTGGGTTTCCTCCAGGTGCTCTGGTTTCCTCCCACAGTCCAAAGACATGCAGGTTAGGTGCACTGGCGATTTGTAAATTGTCCCTAGTGTGTGCCCAGGGTTTGTTTCCTGCCTTGCACCCTGTGTTGGCTGGGATTGACTCCAGCAGACCCCCATGACCCTGTAGTTAGGATGTAGTGGGTTAGATGATGGATGGATGGTTACAGATCCCTGTGTGCCTTATTAACTTTTCTTTTTGCCTATTTCAACTCCTGTTCAAACTAACTTTTACTAAAAGTTAAAAATACTTGTCTTTTCGACCCTCTATTTTGTCTTCTTAAGCACAAAAGTAGAAACTCTTAAGTCCTCAACAGGAACCCTTTATTGCTGTCTATTGGTCTGGAGAATTCTCCTAATATCTCTTGTAAATAAAGCCTAGAGATTATAAAGAGTTGGGGCACCAGGGTGATCAGCACATAATTAATAATAAATCCACAAAAAATAATAATAAATGTAGCACACATGAGGTAGCATCTTTTCAGATGTGAGTCAATGGTCAACTGACTCAAAATGGTGGTGAAGCCAGTTTTCAGGCTGGAGAACAGCAAGAGGCGGGTTCAGACGGTCCAGAAATGGAAGTGACATCATTGGTGGTGCGACTGTCAATCATTTGTTCTGCAGAAGGGAGGAAGAGAAAGGCATTAGAAAGAAGAGAAAAGGCATTAGGTGACAGTGCAAACCCCTGACTTGGAGTATAATTATCTTTAGACAAGCCCTGGAAACTTCACATTCACCAGAAATCCATCTTACTATGACTTAACAGTAAGTCCAAAACCACCTACTGTGCTAATTTTGTGGATTTTCCTTTGATCTTGTGACTCAGTTCCAGACCTTTCATGAACTGACTTTTATATATATTTTTCATTCTTCTCACTTAATCGGTCTGGATGACATGTAGACAAGCAGCCTTTAACTGAAGCTCTGTTTTTCTTTGTGTTTTTAAACCTATTTTACTAGTTACGAATTTTGAAAAAGTTTAGGATTATTTCTAGCTTGTCACTGAAATTAGACACTAGAAATTGTGTAAATGGATTTTAAATTTACAAATGACCTGCTATCACAGCAAACTCTTAGAATTTAAAAGGTGTGGTTTATTAAACAAATATGAAATATTCATAATTAGCTGCTAGCACTGACATTCCAAATATCTATGCAGGTCTGTTTCATCCTACTTTAGGAGGTGTTCATCAGAGGGTGGAAAGGGTGTAGGGACAGAGCTAGAATACATTTTTTTGCTAAATTTTCCACTTGTTCTGCAATTAGAAAATTTGAACCATCTAGACAAGAACAGGCCACTCAGCCCAATAAAGCTCACCATTCCTATCTACTTAATTCATCCAAAATGACATCAAGTCAAGTTTTGAAAGTCCTTCTGTGTGAAGAACAACATCCTAATGTTTGTGTTAAATTCAACCTTAAAAAGTTTCCAACTCTGTCCCCATGTTCTGGATGAACTCTTTTAAAATAACAGTCTCAATCCACTGTATTAATTCTCTTCAAAATTTTAAACACTTCAATCATGTCAACTCTTAATCTTCTTTTGCCTAAACTGAAAAGGTTCTTCCTAATTCATCCCCTGTAGCCCTGGAATCAGCCTAGTCAGTCTTCTCTGGATTTTTACCAGTGCTGCTAGGTTCTTTTTGTAGCCTGGAGACCCAAACTGCGCACAGTACTCCAGATGAGGCCTCACCAATATGTTACAATAAAGCTTGAGTAAACCTCCTTGGACTTAAACTCCACACATTGTGCTATATAACCTGACATTCTGTTTGCCTTCTTAATGGCTCCTGAAAACTGTCTACCTATCATCCATATACATTTATGTTGCTTTATATCACTCTTACTTAAACTAATCAAAAAATGACCATCACAATTTGATGAAGGCTTAACCAATGTGATCTGGTGGGTGATGCATAAAGAAAATGTCTTCATACTGTAGGTGGCCAGCATTTACTGTACTCACCTCAACATTTCATTTGACATGGCCAAAAAAGCCTGTTAAAGATCTTAATGCAACTCCTCTTCATGTTTCTTTATGGCCTATGCTTTACTTTGAGAACAGGATTGGTGTTCATCTTTCCCAGTATATTTCCCTGATTAGGACCCTACAGTAGCATTTTGCTTTGCTAACTTTGACTAAATTAACCCTCGTGACCTTAAACTGGAACGTCAGGGCAGATGGAGACAATGGCATCACAGACTGCAGGGCTTAGCATCACAGCATCATACAGTATGATTGCACCCAAGTCATGTACATATAAGATCCTTCATTGTTATGTATTTTAGTAGCTACAGTGCACTTTAATCTCCACTCTTAGCCCCCCATGGATTCACTTCTTCTGGCATCTGTTTAAATTTGTTTTTTCTCACCTGTTGCTAACTGGTGTATTATTTGCTTAAATTGCCTTAATATATTTCAAATTAGATTCGGATCATCTGAATGTTAAAAAATGTAATGTATTGTGTTTTGTATTTTAAATACATTAGATTTCTAAAATATGCAACATTTTGAGTTTCTCTAATATGAAGCACACAGTCTAAGAATAATGTGGGTGGCAGACTCCAGGGTTGGTCACTGCGTGTCCAAACTTTGCTTGCTGTTCCTAGGTGAGTTTCCTTACAGTGATCTGATTTCCTTCTTTAACCCACAAATTTTCAAGTTGGGTTTTTGTTTTATTGTTCATGTTGGCATATACGCAAATATCTTTCATCTGTGTTAAAGGAATACTCGACCCAAGAAGGTTTTTTTTTTTTAATATGTTGTAGTGGTGGGTAAGAAAAAAAATGTAATCTTACGTTTTCATGCAGAATGGAGAGAAAGAAGGTTATGGCATAATAAAAGGCAATAACGACCACTGCTGGACGGGAGTCTTGACCTACGAATGAGGGGAAAGAGGTGGGTCTTCAAGTCAAAAAATGACTCCCTTGATGCTTTAGCTTTCCTCTTTATATGTGCACTCATAATTCCGGAAACAATTGTTTCACAATGTTGGAGCAAAAACGCCTGCGTTTTGCACATTTTGAGGATATAACTGGATAACGGATATTTGGATTATGCGACAAGTTATATTAATTTTTTTTTTCTTTTTTCCATGGATGTTTTTCACATTGTGATTAATTCTATTATGTCATAAACTTCTTTATCTCTATTCTGCATAAAATCATGAAATTAATTTATTTTCTCGGCCACCACTACAAAATTTACAAGATAAGTATCATATAAAAAAAATTGTTTTGGGGTGGAGTATTGCTTACAGCTCACACATACATTTCTATCTAGGAGGAGGCCATAAAAAGTCACTGAAATGAAATAAGCGATGTTACAAGTGCATATAGAAAACACAATACACCCGTCAAATCCATTATAGCAATAAAAAAGGAAACCACTTGCCATAAATTCTTAAAATACCAGTAAAGGCGCTTGAGCATTCCTAGTTTTTATCCTCTTTCTCTGTATGTTTAGTATTCATTTGCTCAGAGGTTGATGCGCTTGCTGCTTCCTGAGCAGCTCTTCTTTTCTCCACCCTAACGGCTTGCTTCTTCGCTTCTTTCATCTGCATCTTTTCACGTTAAAACTGATTAAGTCAGTGTTTGTGTTGCAATTACTTAGTACGTTTTCCTTAATTTTTCACTTAAGATTGCACTTTAGTCTTCAATTTGCCTCAAGAATGATTTAAGGTATGAAGAGGTAGAGGAAGTGATGGCGAAGGTGGTAGGGAATGAGAACGGCGCTCGTACACATGCACCGCATGGCCACCCTGCTGGCCACTACCGAGAATTGATTCTACAATAAAATTAAATACAATTTAAAACAGGAATAAACTTGGTGGTCAATCATCACCTGAAAACAGATAGCAGACGTCACGTAGTATATGTGTACCAAATTTCAGGTCAATAGTTTAAACGGCTTGAGAGTTACAGGTACTTAAAATCCTGGACAGACAAACAGACAGCCACTGTAGCATATTATATAAGAAGATTACATCCAAACCAGTAAGCAATGGTACTGAGTGTGTCACAGACATCTACACTCTAATCTGTAACCACAGACCTGAAAATGTCCTTTTTTATCTGGAGATGCCAGTCTGCTTATTCTCTGTCTGAGCGCTTTCATGGGTTGTCTACATAGCTACATGACTCTGTCTGGGTGACACACTCATTGACATAAACAGGAGTTTTCATGTCTCGTGTGATTTGAACAAAACTGGTGTCACTGATGATTAAATATGAAGCACTAATATACAATTGCCAAATATCTATTGCAATAACATCCAAACTGTGATGTCTGCAGAATGACACAACAATGAAATATTAGTTATTTATAAAATATAAGACAGGGAAGTATTTGTTTAGGAATAATTTGGGATAACTGAATAGGGGCTGACATACAGAACTGTCCCCAGAAATTAGGTATGTTTGTTCAACCTACCAATTACGAATTAAGTGAGTCTGGCAAATGGATGAATGAATGGATTTCAGTTATTTGAATTAATTGGACCGCCACATAAAAAGCAACAACTGCAACAGGGCTCTCAGATGTATTTCCTAAAGGGTGATGCTATTTCCAATTACACTGTTAACAAGAAACTCTTTCATGCCATAAATTGAACTCACTAATTCATCCTCTTGTTTTCCTCGTTCAGCTTCTCAGTTGATTAAAAATGCTCATCTGCTTTGCTTTTTGTCCAAATTTTGAAGTAAATGAGGCTTGATGACATGAATGCTCACCCCTGGGCCCTTATTCGCTTTCTTGCAACTGATGGATTATAGTTGCCTGATTTCATTCTGCCAAATTAGTTCTTGAAATCCAGCCAGTTGATGACAATGTTACATGCTGCTAATTAGCATCCATTATAACGTGTACCTATATTGGTAGTGTATAAAATATAGGTGCTTCTTTGAAAAGAAGTGTAGCATTTAAAGAAGAAAGCGGCCCACCTGTCAAAAGATAATCAACTTTGTCCCAGTAGCAAAAGCTCAGCCATTGAACTGGTTTGAATGAGAAATGGACTCGCAATAGTCATGGTCTAAAAAAGATAGATAAAACAAGGCTAACAGCATGATGCCAAGGGACAGGCGCTGGCTGAAACACAGCTCATCCAGAGATATTAGAAACCACATTGACAAGAAGAAAGTTTATCTGAAGACAAATGTGGAAAGAACAGGGGCTACTATATGAGGTAGAACTACACATAGTGATGAAACCACTGTGAGGAAGAGGCCAACAAGGACTAGTGTGGTGGGTATTAGCAAAGTCACATAACAGATCAACAACAACAAAATTTTGTTCTGCAGCACATTTTCATACAAAACATGCAGCTCAAAGTGTTCTACAAAAATTAAAATAAAAATTACAAAGATGAAATATAAACAATAAATTAATAAAAAGAAAAATGGAAAAGCCCCAAACATAATTAAGCATAAATGAAATTATTGTTGATGATAGATAGATAGATAGATAGATAGATAGATAGATAGATAGATAGATAGATAGATAGATAGATAGATAGATAGATAGATAGATAGATACTTTATTAATCCCAAGGGGAAATTCACATACTCCAGCAGCAGCATACTGATAAAGAACAATATTAAATTAAAGAGTGATAACAATGCCGATAACAATGCAGGTATACAGACAGACAATATCTTTGTATAATTTTAACATTTACCCCCCTGGGTGGAATTGAAGGGTCGCATAGTGTGGGGGAGGAACGATCTCCTCAGTCTGTCAGTGGAGCAGGACATTGACAGCAGTCTGTCGCTGAAGCTGCTCCTCTGTCTGGAGATGACACTGTTCAGTGGATGCAGTGGATTCTCCATGAATGACAGGAGTCTGCTCAGTGCCCGTTGCTCTGCCACGGATGTCAAACTGTCCAGCTCCGTGCCTACAATAGAGCCTGCCTTCCTCAACAGTTTGTCCAGGCATGAGGCGTCCCTCTTCTTTATGCTGCTTCCCCAGCACACCACTGCGTAGAAGAGGGCGCTCGCCACAACTGTCTGATAGAACATCTGCAGCATCTTATTGCAGATGTTGAAGGACACATATAGGCACAGGTCTCTCCTAGTTATAACACCAACAGTCAGAGTGCAATCTAATAACATGTGCCTTGGCCAGAGAGGAGATCAAAACAAAGATTCCAGCTAATGGGATGCTGCTGAAAATAAATCTCTTTGGGTTACAAGACCAAAAGACTGTATAGCATTCTACAGCACATAAATGTGACCATTATTGTCAAGATGCACTTTCCTAGTATACTTGGTATCAACCGTTGCAGCATCCATATCAAGTACTTTAGCCAGGAGGCAGTGATGTAGAGCATCAGCACAGGATACCCATGACAAAGATCTTTTGTAGTTGTCTTAAGCCAGCAATACTCGTGAAAGAAAAAAATTATTAACTGCTTGCAAGTTACTAACGGATAAAAAAACCCAAAAAGAACTAACAACGCTGTTTTTTCTATAATGGCAAGTTATTATACAGGAGTTTGTCATAAGAAAGGGTGCAGTAAGCTGACCAAGGATCATTTTTTCTTTTTATGGAATTCATACGTAAGACACAGTAAACATGACTTTTCCTTCTTTAGGGCCCCTTTTGTAATGTACACAAAATAGAAACGGTTAGCTGATGCATGCAATGTAAGATGAAATGCTTAGATAAACATATTGTGCTTATTGATAAGTAAGGGGAAGGGGGAGGGAGGAAAATTATTAAAAGTCGAGAGACACAAAGGAACTTTGCTCTTCTGCTTTGCAAAGCATGAATCCATGTACTCATCTGTGACTGAATAAAGACTGATTAATTGAACTATTCCTGTCTTCCTTGGGGTGTTACTTCCACATACACTACACAACTTTTCCCAATAATTTTTAGTTGTAGCCTTCATTTACAGAACCTTAGTGTACTGTCTTAGAGAGAGGGAGTGGCAGACAGCGATGGGCTGGGCGTAGTCAAGTATTATTTTAAAGTCATAATCAGGTAGTCTAATAGCACTGTCAACAAAGCCTAAACACTAACCAAAATCTTAAAGCCAGAAAGAAATATTAAGAAACTAAATCTTAAATACAGGTGGCACGGTGGTAGCACTGTTGCCTTACAGTAAGGAAACCAACATGCACTCCTGGGTGCTCCCTGCATGGAGCCTGCATATTTTCCCCAAGTCCATATGGGTTACTCTGGATGCTCTGGTTTCCAACCACAATCCAAAGTCATGTAGGTTTGCCTTGCGATGGATTGGCACCCTGTCCTGTTACTGTTCCTGGTTTGCGCCCTATGATTGTTGGGATAGACTCCAGCTGCCGCCAGCCCTTCTCTGGAGTGGATTATGAAGATGGATGGATCAATAGAATGGCTTACCAAATACACAACATTTATCCCAATCTTAGATAATTACAGGATGCACCAAACTTTGTACAGTCATTCTGATGATGTCACTTGCAACACATTTCTGGGTCCTTTGAGGAAAGGTTACCATGCCAACAACCAATGTGAAGTAAATAAATTAGTGATGCAATAAAACAATGCATAAAATTTCAATAATTTATAGAGACGCTCTGTAGAGACACATCTTAGGACCTGTGGTGTTAAGCGTTTTTTAAATAAATAAAAGGGGCACTCAGATTAAGAGGGCGTAAATGTGAGCGGTAACATGGTGGAGTAGCTCCAGGGCTTTAGTGAGTAATTGGCTGGCCAAGCTTTCATGTGGGGATGTGCACATTGGCCAGTTGCCTCATTTTGCACTCTGTGCCCAAAGGAAGGATAAAAGGAGTCTGGGCAGGAAACAGGGGGTATGAGAGAAAGATAAAAAACTTGAAAGTAATGAGGAAAAAGATGGAATCGTGAAAAGAGGCAGTCGTGGATCTAGCCTGAGATTGGGGCCATGGCTGCAGGTGTAGCATGAAGAGGAGAAGACGTACTTGGTGAGAAGTGCAAGAGTGAGAGAGGAGAGGAGACCCAGTTGTTGGATGGATGGATTTGAACTTTCCCAGATGAACACCTGTTTTTATCGATCATTTATTGGGATTATTTATTTATTTAGAAAGGATGGAGCACTCTTGTGGTGCAATTAACCAAGGGTTATCTGGTTCGCAGGATCCTTATTGTTGAGAACCCGAGCAGCTAGACCAGACCAAGGGGACACCCACGTAACACCTGTCTATGGCAGATCAATGGTTATTTCCAGAGGGTGGGACTGGGCCACATGTTTGCCTAACTATGCCACAGACAGATGTTGAAAAGTTAAAGAATAATACAAGACAGGACTGTTGAATTTAAATATCACTGCAATTGTAATGTCACCCATACGACCTTTATGGTTATGTGACGTCTGCACAGGGCAATGCAATAAATAAATAAAACAAGCTGCGAGCCAAAATAAACTTTTTCAATTTGCATCAAAATAAAAATGAACCCACTGAAACAGAATCTTTTGGGGGAAAAATATAAAATGCACAAAATTATATGTATAACAATGTGTTAATATGGTTAAGAAAAGTTTAATCTAATGCTATTAATTACTTTGTGCAAATGTAATAGAATGAGAAAAGATACAGAATGTTGGCTGTGTCAGCCTTAAGCTATATGTCATCAACAAACAAAGCACTTTCCGTACTATGATTCAATCCAAGAGCTCATTGAGAATAGAGTTTTTATCCAAGTAATCATTTAATGAGCGAAAAACTACCTTTTCTTGAAATTTTACTTCAAAAAGACAAGTTAAAGATAGGCTTAATGTTTTCCAGGACAGAGCAGTCAAGGTTATTTTTCTTAAGCAGGGGTTTAATTACTGCAGCCAATAATGAATCTGGGAAATCAGCAGTATCTTATGAAGAGTTAACTGTTTCCAGTATGCTGTTCATCATTAAGGCAGAAACATTTTCGAAAAAGCCGGTTGGGACTGGATTTAAATGAGTACTTTTTTGAAAGTCATTAAAACCTCAAGTTTAGTTAAAGAGTCAGGAGGTTTTCAGGTAAAGAATGGAACCTAAAGCTGAAATCAATGAGTATGACATGAGGCTTGAACTTCTAACACAAAAAGATTTTGGTGAGACATTTTTAGAATTTTTTTTTATCTCTAGCTGTTCAGAGCCACATTTAATAGAATACTCACAAACAATTTGGCTTGAACTTTATTTATGGTACAAGTTAAATAGAAAATAGAAAAGCTGCACACAACAAAGTAATTACTAGGTGCACTGTCTCATCAGTGAAGCCCTTTTAATAATTTTACAGAGGTGTAGTTTTGAATTTTTTGCCCAACTAGCACTCAGTTCTTTGTCTTTTAAAGTGGTAAATGCTGCAGTCTTACAATTGCATGCACCAACAGTTTGATTTTCAGCCTGGTTAGTATTTGTGATTAATTTGACTGATAGATATGCGAGTCTGCATCTGTGTGCTCTGCATAGGACTGGCAGCTAATCTCAGGTCAAACCAAAATAAGCTCTAACTCCCTGAAATCCTGCAGTTGGGGCAACCCATTTGTGTAATGATGAAGGAACCTCTTTTACAGATAAGTACTTTCGCTAAAACCATTCAGCATTCCTTTTTGAAACCTCTTTACCTAGAAAAGGATTGTGGAATACCAGAATATATCTCAACAGTAATGGGGGTACATCAATCCTGAGAAAATGGCAATTCATCAGAAGAAACAGTAATGCATGCATCATTACCTACCCTGAACCATCTTATTGTTGAAAGTCATCTGCGGTTCTACTGTAATGGATATTGCCCAGAGAAAACCTACATGAACATAACAGGAACAAATAGGTGCTACTCAGAGGGCAGCCCATCCACAACATGAGCCAGAGACATCAAAGGTGTGAGGCTCCAACACTTTTGCTCTGATGCATCCCGTTGCTTGACCTTTTGTGTGAACAAAAACAAATATTTCTAATGACTTTAAAAAGGCAGAAAATCAATTTTTGTCACCAAATCATGCAACAGCTTGTACAGATGTTGTTCTCAACTTGTGAACTGCAATGCTAATGGTCTCAGAAGGGGCATGGTGAAGCTATTTGAAGGGCCCCTGCTTAAAACACTCCAAAAATGCTGCTAAACTCCAGCCTATGATCAACACAAATGTCAAAATAATTTGGTTGAAGGAAAAAGACTGAGAACCATGGCCTTACAAGTAACCGCAACGTGTGATCTGATGGGATAGAGCTGTAAATGCTTTCTCTAGAAGGTGTGAAAAGTGATATGTAGACACAAGAAACCTCCAATGTGACCCAGGGGAAGAACATTACAAAAACTTCACATAACATCCATCCATATACAGTATTTACTTTCCAAACCATTCTTGATCAAATGCCATGCTGCCCATTAAAGATCTATCTATCTATCTATCTATCTATCTATCTATCTATCTATCTATCTATCTATCTATCTATCTATCTATCTATCTATCTAAAGGGTCAAAAGACATTGTGAGTTTTATGATAATGAAACAGTTATTTGTAAAAGTTAATTCAGAGAACATAAGCAACAGATATTTGTTTCATAGTAAGTTTAACAAATAGTTCTGATTATGTGGTTCAGTAAAATACAATGAAAATACACAGCATAGAAATAATGTCAAGGTTAAAGTGTAACAGTATAGTGTATATCAAAAAAAGTTCACTCTTATTCCATATAAATCTTTTTCAAATCAAGTCAAGTCAATTGCCATTTGTACTCAGTACAAAGAAATTCGTAACTGCATGTTTCCTCAGCCAGTTAAATCCATTTAAAAAAACCAACCATATAGTTATGTGCCAACTTATGGCTCCAATTGGGACAGGCTCACTGATGCGTGTAGGAAGTGAAGGCTAACTCAACTGGCCTAATCCTATACAAGAGCTACAGTTGTATAAATTGCTGAAAAACTTATTGCTGGCGATGACAGAAAGGTGCCAGAACACACAGTGGAGCACAGCTTGCTGCATATAGTGCTGCATAGTCATTGACTGGACAGTGCGTTCATGCTGACCCCTGTCCACTGCTGAAAGCACCTACAATTGATATTTGAGTGTCAGAACTGGACCATGAAGCAATGGAAGAAGGTGACCTGGTCTGATGACTCAGGTTTTCTTTTAGATAACTTGGATGGTTGAGTATATGTGTATCATTTACCTGGCAGTAGGATGCACTATGGGAAAATGGCAAACTGGTATAGGCAGTGTAATGCTCTGGGCAATGTTCTGTTGGGTCCTGGCATTCATCAGGATGCTACTTTGACAAATAACATATCTTTAAAGATTGGTACAGACCACATGAATCCCTTCATGGCAACATATTCCCTGATGTCAGTGGCCTCGTTCAGCAGGATCATGCACACAGACAAACTGCAAAAACTGTTGCTGATCTCAATCTGATCAGTGGGATGTGCTAGAAAAACAAGTCTGATCCATGTAGGGCCCACCTTGCAACCTACATTAATTAAAGGTTCTGCTGCTACTGTCTTGGTGCCAGATACCACTGTACACCTTAAGAGGTCTTATGGAGCCCATGCCTTTTTGACTGCATAAATGGGACCTACACAATATTAGGCAGGTGTTTTAAATGTTCAGGGTGATCAGTTTATATTTAGCATGCAATCTATATATATAAGGTGGACCCAAAAAATCGGTCAATAGTACAGGAGTAAGGTGTAGTGATCGAATATGCCACTAGATATCTTATACCTACAGTCTGGTTAATCAGTCTGCCAAGTGGCATTGAGCTGAGTTGTTTGAGTGTGTATTTCTGGCATTTATTTTATAATTTTGCAAGTGACTTTTGCAATTCTTTTTCTCCAAGCCACCATAGCATTATTTTTAATAGAAAATGATGATCATGTTTTTCAATGCTGACATACTTTTCATGAAGATTTTGTTCTCTGTGAACAGACTGTTAATCAGTGACATTATATTGAATTACGACTGAGTTTATGGGAAAGCATTAGCAAAAAAAAGCAAGGAGCAGTGGCGCACGGAAAACTGTATTTTGTACCATGACAGATAACATAGTGGCCACAGCAGTGTAACCCCAAAAGTAACAAATCAGGGGGAACTCTACACCACTATTTGTTATTCATTTCCTATTTTGAGTGGTATTTATCAGAAAATGTACATTTTTGTCCTTCATATTCTCAGTCTCTCCCAACATGACAATGAGTCCTATCACAGTATCTAACCTCCAGGCCATATGGGGTTTCATTACCTCTTCAAGCCATCACTGGTAAAAAAAAAAGCAGCAATGAAAGTTTTAGAGTTAAAGCCAAGATGTGAATTATGGGAACTCTGAATTAACACAGCAGACCCTATGAAAGCTTGAAAATCAAAATTGTGGGGGCCCTTAAAAATAAATTTTAAAAACATGTTATAGTGTTATAAATCACTCACAGGCCATTACTAAGTTTGTGAGAAAATGTTGAAGAGCACAGAAAGCTTTTTACAGGTGACCCTAGACATCAGCAGTTTACGAGTGATTCAGAGGCCGAACAAGGCTTGAGTGACAGTAAGTTAGGAACAGAATCCATTACATCAGGAGAATTCAAAAACGAGAGTGGAGACTTTAATAGGGAATGAATAAATCATAACCCAATGCAGGCATTAGTGCTTAACTTCATGAGACATCACCTCGCTGATAATAAACAGTGTGGCAGTGATGGCTGATACTGTGATACAGAAGGCATTAAGGTTGGGAACTGTGTGAAGCCAGCCATGTGTTGTTCTTAGTTTGTATTTGTTGTATTTCTATTCTTCTATTCTATTCTATTCTTGATAAATTTCAGTCAGGTTTTAGAACAAATCATAGCACAGAAACTGCACTTGTTAAAGTAGTAAATGATTTGCGGGTAAATGCAGACAGAGGTCATTTATCAGTTCTCATCCTCTTAGATCTGAGTGCTGCATCTGACACCATTGATCATAATATTCTTAGAAGTTGCCTTAGTCAATGGGTGGGCCTCTCTGGCAGCATCTTAAATTGGTTTGAATCCTACCTGGCAGGGAGAAAATTCTTTGTTAGTTGTGGTAATTACAACTCAAAGACACATGATATCCTATATGGTGTTCCACAAGGCTCTATCCTGGGCCCGCTGCTCTTCTCAATCTACATGCTTCCATTAGGTCAGATTATCTCAGGGCACAATGTGAGCTACCACAGCTATGCTGATGACACACAGCTGTATTTATCAATTGCACCTGATGACCCCGATTCTCTTGATTCACTAACACAATGTCTAACTTGTATCTCAGAATGGATGAATAGTAACTTTGTCAAGTTAAATAAAGAGAAAACTGAAATCTTAGTGATTGGCAATAATGGATACAATGAGGCTATTAGAAATAAACTGGATGCATTAGGATTAAAAGTCAAAAAGGAGGTAAAAAGCTTAGGGGTAACTGTTGACTGTAATCTAAATATTAAATCGCATATTAATCAAATCACTAGGACAGCATTTTTTCACTTAAGAAACACAGCAAAAGTTAGACCTCTTATATCATTGAAAGATGCTGAGAAATTAGTTCACGCGATTGTTTTCAGTCGACTAGATTACTGTAACGCACTCCTCTCAGGACTACCCAAAAAAGACATAAATTGTTTGCAACTAGTGCAGAATGCAGCTGCTAGAATCCTAACCAGGAAAAGAAAATCCGAGCACATCTCTCCAGTTTTGATGTCACTACACTGGTTACCTGTGTCATTCAGGATTGACTTTAAAATTCTGCTTATGGTTTATAAAGCCTTAAATAATCTCGCCCCATCTTATATATCGGAATGTCTGACGTCTTATATTACAAATCGTAACCTCAGATCCTCAACTGAGTGTCTCCTTAGAATTCCAAGAGCAAAACTTAAAAGAAGTGGTGAGGCGGCCTTCTGCTGTTATGCACCTAAAATCTGGAATAGCCTGCCAGTAGGAATTTGTCAGGCTAATACTATGGAGCACTTTAAAAAACTGCTGAAAACACATTACTTTAACATGGCCTTCTCATAACTTTACTGTAATTTAAATCCTGATACTCTGTATATCCAATTCATTATAATAACTATTCATGGTGGCTTTAAAATCTGTACTAACCCCGACTCTTTTTTCTGTTTCCTTTTCCGGTGTCCTACTCAAAGCACCATGATGTTCCAATAATGATGGATGGATTAAAAGCCAGAAGTCTGTATGACCATCAGCATCAAGTGACTCCCTGAGAACCCTAACTACAAAGAGGACTATTTCATTTATGTTAGGTAGAATGCCCAGAGGGGACTGGGCGGTCTCATGGCCTGGAACCCCTGCAGATTTTATTTTTTTCTCCAGCCGTCTGGAGTTTTTTTTTTTGTTTTTTTCTGTCCACCCTGGCCATCGGACCTTACTCCTTTTCTATGTTAACTAATGTTGTCTTATTTTAATTTCTTATTTTGTCTTTTATTTTTCTTTTCTTCATTATGTAAAGCACTTTGAGCTACTTTTTGTATGAAAATGTGCTATATAAATAAATGTTTTTGTTGTATTGTTTCCTGTGCTCTGTAAAACTGGAAAAGTGAAATCATAAGGCTGTTAGTGTATGGTTTTGCTGTTTATTGCTGTTCAGTAAATGTCTATATTTATGGGATGAACCTGTTGCAGTGCTACCAAAAGATTTCAATTCCCAGCAGTCTTGAGGGTTCCAATAAAATTTGGGAGGAAGACCAATGGGAGGAAGCCTTGGTTGGTCTACACTTAAAAGAGAATCAATGTTCAGAGGGATTGGATCAGCGTGGAGATGCAACAGTCTTTCCCACAGTGTGTGTCAAGTGTGTATGTGTCATGAAAAGTGGCTGGTATGAGGTTCCATGGCTATTGTTGGCACTGTGTATCCACATATAATGCAATTCATCTACTTAAAATAGGCATATCCTAAGTGACAGCATCATTCATAACTAATTTGTAGTTTGCTTCATAGTAGCAGAGTAAGACTTTAGTATTATCCCTATTTTGGAGCACTAACGGGAACCACTTCATTATTAATTGAAGATGTGCATAGATTGAACTAAAAAAAAAAAAGAGAAAAAACTGAGTATAAAGTACACAGGCAGCCAAAAACCAGCAAAAAGACGAAACAACAGACCAGCAACAACACTCTTTCTGCAATGCTCAAATTATTACAAACCATCAGTGTTCTTCCAGAGTTCCATAATCACCCACTTCTTGCTCTTTTAAACCTTAATTTAATTTACTAACTTACCATTACCTGGAGGAAAACTGAAATCACATATCATTAATGGCACAGTTTAATCAAAGCAACTCATGGAGTACTTCCAGTGCTAGGGCAGGTAGGAAGGGCTCCATTGGGCTAGATGGAAAAACTTTGAGGTTAATTGGAAGTTCCAGAAAGTAGCGATTATGAATACCATCAGCTTCCCCTGGTGGCCCCCATGGAACACAGTAGGGTATCCTTATGGGACTACAGGTCCCAGCATGCCCTGCAGGAATCTGTGTAGGGATCCTAAATGAAGGAGGCTGCCATCTAGCATATTGGGGAGAAAATATTTAGCTGTGCTAAACTCACCCATGTCCTTCCATGGTGCTGGCCTCCCGGCTGGGGTTGAAGTTACTTGTTCAATCCCAGTCAGAATGTCAGTCCACCACAATATATATATATTATAAAATAAAATAGAATATATAAAATAGAATACAAATAAAAATAAAGAGTACTTGTTGTCTCTATATAATTAAAAGCCCTAAATGAAAATAAAACATTTTGGAAATGTCTTCACTGATGCAAGTTCATGATAGGACTGGCTGAAGATTGACGATTTCCGGGTTATGAGTTCACGAGGCAGGAAGGGGAGAGTCCAGTAGGACAGACACATAAGTGATGTTGGAGATGGAGTGGCTGTCAACCTTCTGTTCTGCAGAGAGAGGAGAAGAGAAGTCATTAGTATACAGCACCAACCCCTGATCTGGAGGGGAACTACCATCACCAAAGCCCTTAAACTGTCTACCAAGTACATGAAATGACAATGTGTGTGTGATTTTCTAAATCTTCTTTATCAGTTTATTCTATGTCACTTTATGTCACACATATACGTTGTATATATATAGATAGATGAAAGTGAACAGTTCAGATAAATATTAATAAACAAACCAGTGAATGGTTCAAAGAGACATTTAGCCAACAATCCATATTTGTACCACATCTAAATTATATACTAGATATGGACATTATTGCAAAAGCTCTGTAAAACAGGATATCTTGCATTACCAATGTTCCATTTTAGAAAACTGTAAGATTCAGGTCATTACATGTGCAGTATTTCAAGCTGAACATATTAGACTCAATAATGTAAACAATCTGAAAGTCACATACAGTATGAGCTTAAGTGATGCAGAGAACCTTTGGTCAAAGTTGAACTGATATTCAATTAGAAATGCAGTCATGCAGATGCATAATAAATGAGAAAGTGAAGAAGAATAAAATGAAGTTCTTAAAAACTCAACTGATAACATCATTTATTTTAGCAATCCAGAGTTATATTTTAAAACCTTGAGATTATAAGTCAAGGCATGTTATGCTCAGACTGTATTATGTGATAGTTGGACCATATCTAGTGTATTTTATGCAGTTACAAACAAGACATTGCAGCCCTAGAACCTGTGTAGTGGAGAGCAACTGAAGGGCACGTCCTGCTTTGAGAGGCTCAGAGAATTAAACCTCTTTAGACTATATCACTGAAAGCTGCATGGGAGCCTAATCTGAGCCTTCAAAATTCTCAAAGGCATTCATAAAATTGATCCAACAAAATTCTTTCAATTACAACTACACATCACACTTGTAGAAATAAAGAGAACTGTATTTATGACTACAACAACAAATCACTTGTTTACATACTCTAAGCCTTAGAGTAGAGTAGAGTCAAGGAGTCCCAATAGCTCATCCTGATGCTTCTTAAAGGTTGTCAAAATTTCTGTTTCAACTACATGCCTCAGTAGTTTGTTTCAGATTCCCAGAACTTTTGTGTAAAGAAGTGCTCCCGGGCTTCATTCCTAAATGCACTTCCCCTTAATATAAACTGATGTCCTCGAGTATGTGATTCACCGTTATTTTAACATTTTCGGCTGTAGATGAAATATTGAAGAGAAAAAGGAAAAGAAACAACTTATAATCACTACTTATTTAGTGAAAGAATAGGCATTCAAGACTTTTGCTTTGATTTTCACTTCTGCTTTGCTTGATTTTCCTTTAACTTTCCGAGTTTGGCCCTCTTTTTATTAACTATTCTTTTTATTTACCCTCCTGTCAATTTTCATCACTCTGGTCCATTTTAATAATATTAGTCCTTCAGGATAAATATTTTTATTTGGTTTAAATGATAAATATAGCTGCATGTCATCAGCATATGAATGAAAATTAATTATTGAGTTTCCAAATTACATTTGTGAAAGGCAAATAGATACGGAAAAGAGAATTAATTATTGAACCCTAAATAATGCCATTTCTAACTGCAGTCAGGATTAAGAGAGGACTACCTTTAGTTCTCACATTATACAGCAGTTCTATGAAATGGCTTCAATTAAAGTGATTTCATGAGTGACTTACTGTTTATAAAAAGCGTTATACCCGGCATTTTCTTGATCATTAAGAAATATATATTAGCTGAAGTGATGTTTAGTTTTATGTGGATTATATTTAAAGTACTGAAGCACTTCAATGCACTGTGGTGTAAAGATTGCACAACCAATGTAGGTAGATCATTAAGTGACCTGCTAAAGAAAAAAACTAGTTCAGATGCTTAGAATTCCGGTTTCTCTTTTCTGCCATGGGGCTGTCACCATGAGATGCTAAGGTGCAATTCCTGAGGGGAACAGCCATGGTAGGAGCTATGTGGATCTCAGAATTACTCCTAGGATTTGCACTAAAAATCTGATTAGGATACGAATTTGTCCTACCCCAGAGTAGGACATGAGAAGTAGCTATGAAGCACCCTACACCCACTCCCAGTGAGGAAGAAGACTTTATGTTTGAACATAAATGACATCACAGTTTTACAGCACCCCAGCTGAAAAATGGCATCTTATGATGACATCTTCATAGTTTTCCGATAGTAATGTTAGCGCTTCACTACAACAACAACAACAACAACAATAATAAGTAGCCGGAGATGAAGAAGAAGAAGGAAAACATAATAAGGTAGGATATTGCACTAAGCATCTTGTAATTGTTGCCACTTTGCAACAACATCAAGAATCATAATTAGCACTGAGATGGAAAGACCGAGAGAAACATACTGAAAGTGAGTAAAGCCTGATAATGGCTACTTTTATTTTGACAAAATGTTTCATAGCTGTACTTTCAGAAGAATCACTTTCCCATTGTTATAGCCACTGGAAATACCTCCTAAAGTACAGTATCCATTAGTAAAGGAAGTCACGTTCACTGTTCCAGTGTTTTTGATTGTCTTCCAGAGTCGCTTGCCATTGCTCTCTCCATTATCCCCCTTTATCTTGCACGAGGCTTTATTTATCCAGTGCCCTAGGAAGGTCTGCCTGCCTTCTTAAACTCCTGGGCTTGTAAAGTGTAATGCAGAAGTTCCAGAGATTCATGTAATGCAGAGCTTAATGCACCTCCATAACATTTTGCCGTTAATTACCCATCCAGCCCCTCCTACCTTCAGGGTAATATGCTGACTACTACAATGCAGTTTGCATTCATGACTGCCTGGGCACTGGTACTGAGATATCACATGTGATTCATATACATGTGCTCAAGCACACAATGGGCAGTGATCTTTATCAATCACTTGAACAACTCCTGGAAAAATGGAGATTTGCCTGAATGCAGCTTGCTTTAACATTACCTCACAAGGGATAGTGGGAAATGAATAAATCTGGATATTAACTCATGAGTTGTAGGGGCGTTCAAAGTTTGGTGCAAAATTTGAGAAATGGTCCCCAAATCATGGCTTTTGCAAAGGTGCACTTTACCCATGGCCAAAGAGTGAAACATTACCAACACTTTAAATATGGCTGACAACGCATGGCTTCCTCGCGTAGATGGAGAAATTATATGATGTATAAGATTTGTTATGAATATTATTTCATCTCTGTCAAATCAATATTATTTTATTAGCTCGTTGTTGTCCAGCATTTCAAAAACAATCAGCCTTAACTGGAATGTGTGTGCCGATCTTTGCCTGAGCGCCATCTTCTAGAAGCTCCTAGCAAGTGTGGACAGCTCATGAGCTCTTCTAAATCCTCGTGAAGTTAGGAGTACTTTCCTAAAGTAGGAGAACTGATATAATGCTATTACTCGTACTCTTAAGAGTAGGGCCAAATTTGCAAGATTTATAAACCAGTTAGGATTTTTTTTTCCTATTTTGAGATGTATGATAAACAAGTAATCTCAGTTTCATTAGGTTGTGGCGGAAAATGAGTGTCTGTTATTGCAGTGCTTTAAGTTATGGCACAATGTGATATTGTTTGTATTTAATTTGGTGCTGCTAAGTTATGACAAATGTGTTCTGAGATTTCTCAAATAAGTAAGACAGAAGCTTCAAGGCTAGGCTATTATACTTACTAATCATGGTGCTGTGCTGTATGTTGTAGCAAACGCAAGCAAGAATTTCACTGAACTCTGTATTCATGACCAAGACCCTATAAAACAATAACCCATATAGTGACATGACATGGTATGATACTTAAATGGAAGAAAATTAAAGATGTGTGGTTACATGTAGTTTTTATAAACATACTGTATATGTATTTATTTAGTTGTCTAGATAGAAGTATTGGGCTGTCATCATGTTACTAGAAGCTGAAAAACACATTGCTGTAAGATGAGTAATCAGAGTCACTGTTGGTATCTTGAGAAGGAAACCCATCACACTCCTGTTTTATTTTCTCAGAAGTTCTAAAATTCTACCAAATCCAGATCTTCTGTTAGCGTATCTCTTTCACTAAGCTTCCTAAACTTAGATTCAATTTACTGTACTTCCAAAATTCTGAAAAGGGACACATCATGTTCTTCATTTTGGTGGAGCAGCCTTTCTTTCTTGCCCCAGTTCAAGTATTGTAATTAAACCACTAGAGCCAATAAATCACTTAAGATCCATTTAAATTTACAGTATGTTCATCAATCCAGCCATCCATTTTCTGAGTCGACTTTTTTGTAGTGGTCATGATTCAAGCCTAAAAGGTAAACTTTATTATACCACAGTGGAAAATTCATTTTGTCATCTGTAATAAAATTAATTGACCAAAAATAATACATAATAACAGAGAAAGAAAGACTATACACTTAATTATTGTATCTGTAGAAAACACTCAGTTTTTGCTCTATGCAGGGAACCACTGCAGTCCTTCATGAGCTGTTCTTTATAATTAAAAAACCTCAGGGGCGTGTGTGATCTTGCTTTTATGTTGGATTACAGAATTCTGTTACTTCTTTTAAATGCTAAAAGCGAATCTACAGAGGAAAGGATGATCAGGTTTTTTTTGAGGATGTGATGAAGTTTTGTCTGTATATACTGTAGCTATTCCCCAGACATTTAGTCAACCCCAATGACTCTGCCTACTGCTTTAATCAATGTGGTGTAGTTTGCCTTGAGTATGCATATATTGACACATACTAAATGTAAAACATATAACATTTATAATACACATTAGTTAATGTAAAATAATCTGGCTTTGTTTTCTAACCATAGTTGGCCTGCTCACTTAATTCTCCATTTATTTGAATGGTTGGATATCTGTCTTTTTTTCTGAGGTTTATAACAAATAAATTCCATTTTATTCACATTTACTTTAATTAAGTTATCAGGTACTTGTTCATTTTGGATATCACACTGTTAATAGGCTCCTAAGGTGAGGTGTCATTTCTTGAGCATATTTAAGAAAATGTGTAACTTTTAGATGAAGCACAGCACTCTTGTGCAAAAGTTATACTGCTTGGGAGAGTCCTCAGGCTTGTGGTTGCCCAGCCACCTCCTGCGTTGCTCTCGATTCTCAACTTACTGGCTGGAACACAGACGACAGTTGTTCTTACAAGCAAAGAATTATTTATTTATTCACACCCACATTCATACCGATGCCTAACCTCATTCAAACCATATCAGTTTAGATTTTATAACCATGTCACAGAGCTATACAAGGAAGCCAAAGGTTTGCAAACCTGAAGAGAATATCCCAACTCCATACAGAAATGACACACTAGACAGAAACTGGGCCAGGATCCAAACACTATGAAGTGGCAGCACTGCCCCTGTGCTGCCATGACACAAACAGGAATGTACAGCAAATAGAATTTCTACCAAGCACATGCACCCATTACATCTGGCTTCCACTCGACATAGATGATAAGATAAAAGCCACATTAATCAGTTAGTAAAAGCTCCTATTTTTCATTAAGCAATGTAAGTTCGCCTGTAATCCCATGAGGGGATTGGCTTGCATTTAATATTCATTACTTGTTTAGCTGAAAGGCCATTCTATAGTAGCAATGTCTTACATATATAAATGAATTGCTTTAATATTGTCATTTTGATTTTTTATTTGTGTTTGAATTAAATAGCATGAGTAGTGGCAGGATCACAATGAGTAACAATTACCTTTCAAGTATTTTTGTTTTTTTAATATGTCCTGTTGTCCATGTGTGTCTTTATTTTTGTATATTTGGGTCCGTGATGGTATATATATATATATATATATATATATATATATATATATATATATATATATACAGTATAAGCAGCTAAAGGGCTTGAATGAGAGTAATTCTGAGCCAGACCAGGAGGTAGTGGAGTGCACTGACTCTTTCTCTTGCTTTCTATAGACCAGGGGTGGGCAAATTCATTCCTGGAGGGCCGCAGTGGCTGCGGGTTTTTGTTCCAACCGAGTTGCTTAATTAGAAAACAATCCTTGCCAATAATTACATTTCATGGCTTGTTAGTGCTTTAACTCTGCTATGTCAAGTCATTCTCATATCCTAGATTTTTTTTTCCATTCTAAGGATATCATCCAAATACTTTGAAGTGTAAACGGATGGGTAATTCTCAGTCCTTCACTTTTTTCTCTTCTCTTTCCTTCCAAATATTTAATTAAACCAAATAGTGCACAATAAATACACGCAGGTGTAAAGGGTAACAAGCAAAATGGATAACTGCTGGTTTCTTTTGTTATTTGCATCTTATTGCTAATAAGGAGCAATTAAAAACCAAGAACGCAGCTGTTTAAGACTTAAATAAGCAATAAGGGTTCATAATCTTAACGAGGGAGATAACTAAAATGAAGCAGAAGTGTTTCTAGAGCAATAAATGCTTCTTATTAAGCAATTGGGTTGGAACAAAAACCTGCAGCCACTGCGGCCCTCCAGGAATGAATTTGCCCACCCCTGCTATAGACCATTCACAGGAAATTCCACCTGGCCCTGATGACGTCATTCCTGGTTCCGGCCCCTTTGATTTTATTTCCGGGTGCGAGCCTATGGATGAAGCCTTCTGGTTCCTGACCCTTAGATGTCACTTCCTATACTGGCCTTTCCTCCATCCCCTCAGTTATATATACTGTATATATATATACTGCACTTGGTAGGCAGTTTAAGGGCTCTTTTGATGCTAGTTACTTACCAAACCAGCGGATGGCACTGTTTGCTAATGCTTTCTCTCTTTATCCCTCTGTAGAATGGAAAACTGACAGCCATTCCAGCTCTGAAGACACTTCTACTGTCCCCCCTCCTGGACCCTCACCTTTCTGCCTGAAAGACATATGACAAGCAGTTCAGGCACCTTGGAGTTAGTTCTGTTTGGAACTCACGTCTGAAAAGACATTTCCACAACTTGTTGCATATTTTTGTTTTGTGCAAACCTTTAATTATCCGAGGTCACCTGGGTGGTGCCCCAGCCCCTACACATTGTTGTTTCTCCTTTTACAATATATATTGTCACACTTGCATGTCAGAGGGTGACCTTCCACACTCATCAGAGGTAAGCAGTGCCACCCCAGGACACAAGGAGGCTCTGTCACTAACAATTTTGTCTATTTTTCCAGCCACATCCAAATGAAATGCCCAGTGAGGGCAACTTAATCTGCTCCTTTCGATCAAGTGACTAGAAAGCTGAGATGCTCCAAACAGGGGTCATCTCATTGCAAGATGAGAATGCCGCCAGACAGAGCTCCGACCTAACTAATGTGACCTATGCTTTGATTTATTGTAGAACAGTTTACCAGGTGATACTGCTTTACTCTTCTGTTTAGAACCATCAAGCAACTGTTTCTTTTGAACTTATTGCTTATTAAAAGGAGTGACCTGGTTAGCACCCCAACATTTCTCGAGTTCAGGGGTTCTTAACCTGAAGTCTGTGGATCTCTAGGGGAATTTCCCTTGTGAATTATCCCCTTGGGATTAATAAAGTATCTATCTATCTATCTATCTATCTATCTATCTATCTATCTATCTATCTATCTATCTATCTATCTATCTATCTATCTATCTATCTATGAGAGTCAGATAAAGATTAACATTTATATTTACTCTACAGCCCAGTACTGTTGATTTAGAGTAGATGTAGTAGTTGTTGTAGATGATCTGTTTTAATTTGCACAAGAGAATTGTATTTCATAATAATACTTTGTGTATGTCATATACAATATGTATGAGACAATCAAATCTCTATAAATAAAGTACAGTACATTATATTCATTGCATGCAAAGTTGTGTTTATGTGAATATTTCTGGGGAAAGGGGTCCATAGCTTTCATCAGATTCTTAAAGGGGTCCGTGACTCAAAAAAGGTTAAGAATCACTGCTCTAGTGGATGTGTGTGTTCCTTGGTTGACAACTAATATACTGTATATACTGTATATATAAATTATTTTTTTACAGATCCTACTCTAATGTATTAATTCCTATGATAACTTGCTTTACTTGTTTGAACTAAACACTGAAATGATACAAAACTGGAACCAATTCTGAAGTACTCCCATTCTGAATTTTTAATATCCATTTCATGGATAAACATTTAAAACAGAAATCTGTATTCTTGCATAGTCATTTCTTGCTTATGGCTTGTTTATCATAACAGAATATATTTTGAGGAGATGGATTATATTATTAGGAGATTTTAAAATCCACTTGAACCATTGCTTTCAGTTATAGTTGAGTATTAGAAATGCTTGACAAGGCTTACAGATTATGAGCCTAGCCACTGGTGTAACCTACTGACTTGCCAAATGCATTGTTAGAGTTCTCCGCATTAATGGATTATCATAGAATGTGCAGGGTTTAGTTTCCTCTTCTTCCACTTATCCATCCTTTTTATGCCCACTTCTCCATAATTACCTGGTAGACAAATGATTACTTTTATTAGACATTTACATGGAGAAGTTTATTTGCGATTTTATTTGGAAAAGAAAACTGTAACGTGTTTGCTGGCTTGTCATATACTGTACATTGGTGTGAAGTCAACTTTATAGGGTGTAAAATAAACAGAGGAACACAGAAAAAGGTTTGGTGTAGCCACCCTGTATACATGAAGAATTCTGGCAGGTTAAGGCAAGACAGACGGTATTATGTCTTTACAGATGTGAGTCTAAAACAGAACTGAGAAATTTGATATAAGATGGTAAACAGGAAGAGGAGGGTTCAATGGGAACAGAGGCGGAAATACATCTTTGACAAGTGGTTCATGGAGACTGGAAGCGGAAGTGATGTGTCCCAGGAGGCAGGTTCTTCAGCTGGTCTGCAGAGGACAGAAGAGAGAATGTTAGAATTCAGCACCAACCCCTGGTCCGGCAGAGAAACACATTTATTTGAGCCAGTAAACTGTCTCCCATGTGCATGTGTGTGACAAGGGCTAATTTACAGGGGAAATCAGGGAATGATATAAAGGTGACAGCACAAATGTAATTTGTCATCTCTCTATGAAGACTTTGACCATGAACAGCTGCTTTGAATGTGCCTCCCAGCAGCCAGTAACATCAACCCTTCTGGTCTCCAGGGATTTAAGTCCTATAGAGCCACACCATGGTGTCAGAACACACCAGCAAGTGACAAAGACACACCGGAGTAAGTGAAGCACAACTTTTTTTTCTAGTGTTATTCATACTGACAAATAGCAATAAACAGGGAATATCCATTCTGGATCCCCAACAATTTTCATGTCTTTTGTGCTATTAAAACAGAGTTCTTTTACTGGCTGCTTGTTCATTGATTTTTTTGAGCAAAAATTTTAATAGATATATTTGCCTTTTATTTTTGTCCCTTTACTTTTTGCCATCTCTTATTGGCATTACCTACATCTAGGTTTAACGTATTACGGCATTGACAATTGCCTGTTAATCAGAGCCAAATAGAAGCTTATCCTAATTCTACAGATCTTATTGTTCATTTGGAAGTTCACTCATTGTTATAGTTTGATATTGTCATGGCAGTAACATCTTTGGTGTCATGCCGGGTTGTTGTTTGGTTGTAGACGCCACTGTGCTGTTACTAGTAATGATGCTCTATTGTCAATCCTGCGATCATCAGAGTTGTGCCACATTATTATGCAAATGTTCCAAAATGCTTGTGGATCATTTAGTCAATCATTTGCATATTGGATTTCTTTCTCTATTTTTGAGGCTCATGGTAATGGAAGGTAAAGATACTTCCATGAACACTATAATGCTAAGACCTTTATGTTTTTTTATTCCTTTTAACCGCAGCTTTGGATTAGAGTTTTGGGGTTTGATAAAAGATTCCCAGACATTTCTGATTCTCTGCCATCATAACAGCTATTGGATGGTGTTAAATAGTATGTTAGAATATTCTTAACTTTGGGTTTGCTTGTTTACAGGTGTTATGTTTCAGTCAAGGTTGTTAACCTAGCTTATAATTATATTTTGTTATTCACTGTTTTTGCTGTTTTCACTTCCATGTAAATGGAAATTTGGTGATTAGGTCAAAATTCTCTATCAAGTTGTGTTCAGACTCTTATTCTATAATATTCAGAATGCAGAAAAAAGATGATTTTAGCATGGTGTCTCTATTTATGTATGTGTGTGTGTGTGTGTGTGTCTGTGGAACCCTAACATTTGATCTTATTCCAACAAATTACATTATGTTGGCTTTGGTACAGGCTCCAGGCCTGTTGTTTTTGGTCCAGTTTGTTCCAAAACGTATCCCCATATCCTTCAAAAATGGTCTGATCTATATCCAACGATAACCGCCATATAAATTGTTTAATTTAACTGTTTAGCCACAGGGCCAGGCCTGTTGATTTAAAAATTCTCTGCACAGCTTGTGTACACTACCAGAGCACATGATGGATGATTTAAGAGAAAGAACTGAACACACACACACCACAATAGATCAGTAAAGGTGGAGGTGTTCAGAGGCATTAAGACAGCCATACCAGTCTGTCTATCTGTTAATCTGTTTACTTCATTTGACCCAATGTGTATAGTTTCAAATTAATTATTATTTAAGTCCACTTCATTCAATTTCCTGTTCATTTTACATTTATTTATTTCTGAATGTAATAAATAAGTTCATGTACATTCGTATATTATTCTATAGTACAATCGATTGTTTTATATTGTAAAAAGTTCTGCTGCATGTTCAATCAAGTGAAATTTACATGAAGTAGTGTATGGACCATTCCATACCATCTTTTTAAATATAATTTTATGCATGGCATTATAAATTCTGTTTTTGCTTTAGTTTTGTCTTAATGTAAAATTATGATTTTCTATATTGTGTAGTTTATTTAGCCATCTGCCCTGTCTACTTGCTGTACAGCCTAAGGGCCGGGTTATACTTGACTCTCAGAATGTTTATGTGAATGTATCATGGCTGCCACACGTTCCAAGCTCTCTATGGACGTATCCTCTAAGCACGGTGTCTGAAATTAACGGAACACGTGAATGAGTTGCAGTACCAGCAAAAATTTGGCTGGTGTATGTGTTTCAGCATCATTGTTTACTATCAACATCCCCATAGTGAAAAACATGCCTGTCAAAACAGCTGACATCAAATCGCCAGCTCTTTGAAAGTGCTTGAGGAAACATACAAGATGAAATGGAAGCAAATTCAAGACAGTTACTGTACATATGTGCAAAGCAGGAAGTGTCAGAAAAAAACAAATTGGGGATTCAGCCGGCACAAGATAACACAATGTGACTGCAAGCTGCATTGCAGCTTCAACAGGATTTATCTGCATGCTTCGATGTTTGATGAATAGCTCGATGTGGTGAAGCAAATCATCAAATTTAAATGCAAACGTATAAAATTATTCATGGTGCTATTTTTCATCCATCTCATATAGGCAATACAAGCATCGTGTTTTCCCCATCGTAATGACGCGATACATTTAAAAGTCTCAAATGCCATCTTCTGTGTCACTGTTGCCCTCTTTTTTTTTTGCACCTTCGCAACAGCATTTCACCCTGCCACATGGTGGAATCCTCCAGATTTACATAAAGTATGTGCACAAGTACAGTCAGTATACTTCTTATGCAGCAGCAGCACCCACAAGAGTATGCATCACGTAGCATCAAGTACATCCTGGCTCTAAGGACGAGGGGACACCTGATTATGCAGCTGGGGTAGGGTGGGCTGATCTAATATTTAAAAGGAAACTCCATTGCATTCTTGTTTTTGACTTTATTCTTTAATAGTTTCTGTGCTTTTTCTTGGGACTTTTGACGACAACACTATGGCTAAATGTTTTCTTTAACTCAAGAAATCCAATTTTGAGATTTATTTTTGGCTAACTGTTGTCCTGAAAGACTTTTATATTTTTAACATTCTCCTAGAATATAATTTTGTTTGTTTATGGGCACTGTCATTTTTGTCATGCCACCCATTGCACAGCAATCAATCTCATAACCACCCAGGAATACATAAGCTGTGATGTCAACAGTGCAGCCAAACAAAGGTTGATGTGTGCATTCCAGACTCATCTGAGTTTGGATTAAAAACAGTACTAAGTGTGAGATTTTTTGAGATAAAAAATTTCCTTGGTAACAAACTTCTTTTTGGCATTTCAGTCTTTGATTTTTGTTTAATGTTCATGGCTTGACGACAGATGGGTTTAATTTTTTGGTAATGACTCCTGCTTGTTTTCTGACTATGTTCCATCTCCTGATCCTTTTATTTAAATGTTTTCAGGGTCTCTTGCTCAGAAAGAACAGATTCCTACTTTTGCCTTTTTTTGTGTTTCATTAGATTCATTGGTTTTAAACCCCTGGTACTGTCTTCAGATACTGACTGGGATTTGCTTAAGTGTTTTCTGTCTTTTAGGTAAAACTTATTTTTGTACTTTTTCCTGCCTTGCCTATCCAGTAGTCCTTTTTTCTCTAAATAGTGTTTTTAAGGAAATTTTCTTTTGTTGTCTTTTGGAACCAGAGGTTTCTTAGTTTCACTCTTATCCATTTTGTGAACTTTAGAATTTTAAAAACCCTCATTTTTATAACCCCTGCCTTTTTAGTTATGGATCATGCTGCTAAGGGTGAGGCCTATCTAATGGGCCCAGAGTTCAAATTTGAGCAGGTCTGGACTCATATGTGTTTTTTTTGCAGAATATTTATACATTATCTTTCTTATATAATTCTGATAAGTTTTTCTTTGCTTGTAACTCTTTCTTTGGCGCCTTATAAAAGCACTTCAAGCTACTCCATTTTTATGAAAATGTGCTAATGAAGTCAATGTTGTTGTTGTTGTTTGGAGGCCTGTTCCCCTTCTTGAGCTTTCTTGTAGCAGGAGTCAAAACAGTAGATTAAGATTTTTATGATGCGCAACAGCATGAATGCTGCTTAGATATGTAATACCTTTAAGTGAATGTTGTTTATGAGTCCTGATTTTACTTTCTTTAATCTGTTTTTCATTGAAATGAACAAAGTGATTTTTAAAACAACATTTAAAGGAGAGCTTACTGGTGCCTTGAACCCACCTCACCCACTCATAGCTGTGCCGTGTGAAAACAGGTGAAGGAGGAAACAAAAGAACAGAGATGTCAGTCAGGAGCAAATCTAAACAGCAGAGAGAAAATTTTAAAAAAATGAAAAGTTCCACCTCACTGATCAGCCAACTCCCAATCAGCAACTTACTGATATTAAACCTGTATAATCCAATAATACATGATGCATAGAGTTTAAAACCAACAAGGTTTAGGATAGAGGGCTTCCTGATCTATGAAAGACATGGGGTAAGAAAAGGATATCAATAGAGAAGACGGAGGAAACTATCAGAGTGTCATGATCTGACATATGTTTTTATTGTCAGTCTTTGGCTTTTATAAATTACCAACATTGTTTTACGGTTTTAAAAAGCCAAGTAATTCATAAATACAGTTCATTTTTGTTTGGTGGTGCTTTGAACAATGGTAAAAATGAAATGAAATACATTCTTCCATGGCACATTTTGTTTGCAATATGGGCATTTTGTTTAATCTGGTTACAAAGCTGTTGCTAGGTAAGGTCAACAAGAAACATGCACCACATGTGAATAAAAGAATAAAAGGTAAATTTCATACACCTCCTGGTTGTCCAAGATTGTAGATAATTCAAAATAAAATCTACTGGGTTCCTTGATTATTTTTCGTGATTTTCTGCCTACGAATTCTCTTCCTTTTATGACTACAATTTTGTCTTTCATTTTGGAATAGGTTACTCACAAAAATTTCTGGCTTCTGACCCTTGTCTTTTCATTTATGTCATTCATTTTTACTTTAATGTCTTTGGCATGTTTGAAAGATTTCTTTACTATGTTTTTTCTTGGCACATTTCTCACTTTAACTTTATCTCTTGATTTGAGTATTACATTTTACTACTGTCAGCTTATTCAAAATACAAAAAGGAGAATATATTGGGTAGTTCCATTATATATAGAGAAAAGTATCAGGGCATTTAGAGAAAATAATTAACGGTAGGGGTAAGTAGCCTAACTCATAGCATAAAGTCTTCGTGATTTAAGATATAGTCAAGACACACTTTAAAATGAGCATGTTACGGTTTAGAGTTTTTAAATGACAGTGAGATATTTTTAAAAAATAGTTTTCTTGATGAAATGGGAGAGACATGTTTTGCTTTCATGTCCAGTGTAATATTAAATGTCTTGAGGTAGTTTAGCGAGTAGAGGCAGCCTTTGAATGGAATGATAAAGAAAAAGAGAAATTGAGAAGATGGTGTCATAGTTCTGTTGGTTCACTGCTTCTGGTTTCTTCTCATTTTCATTTCTTCTTAAGTTTCTTGTAGGTGTATATTGTATGGAAAATCTTCATCATAATATATTGTGAAACTGTAAATCTGTAAGCTATAACCAAAGCAGGAGAGTTTAAAAAAACAATGTGTGACTGTGGTATAGCGGGTCCACAGCTCAGCTCAAAAGGCCAGTTTTAATAGATAATTGCCGCTTAGAGGGGGCATGATAGTGTGGCCGGAGCGGTTCTCGGGATCTTTGTGATGCGGGTGGTCCTCGCTTAAGTACACAGGTGAGGAGTTGTCTGCAACTGTAATTGTTGCCAGGAGCTGTAATTGCCACACCTGAATCACGTCCCCGAAATATATAATAGAAGCACGAGGCGGATGGAGAGGGAAAAAAGAGAGAGAAAGAACAGGAATGGAGGTTAATGGAGAAAAAGGCAGCAGGAAGGAGAAAGCCAGTCTGGGAGAGTGAGAGCAAGAGCAGGCTCATGAAAGTTTAATGCAGCTAGTAAGAGAGCCCCGATTGAGTGTTTGGCCAACTCTCAGAGGGGGCAGATTGAAGTGGTTGCTCCAGCTGAGCAGTTTTGAGGAGCTGGAGTGACTGGCAGAGGGGTCGATTGGCCGTTGAAGGATGCGGAGTCGAGGATGCTTTGGGAGTGTTGAGCCCCAGCGTGAGCGCCCTGGCCACTGGGGAAGGAACCCAAGTCTCGGTCCAGTTGTAGCCCGACATAGCAGGGGATTGGAGGGAGCTGCATTTTGCAAAAGGGTGTGAGGTTTCTAAAAGGAGACACAAAAGCAGTCCAGGACCTTCACGTGTCACCCTGGAAGAGGCTCACCCTTATCCAGCGAGTCCCCCAGCTGCTACCTACACGCTGATGCCTAAGCAGGTCTAAAAAATGGGGAGCTGGTTTTAGAAATTGAAAATACAAAGAAGTTCCAAAACATATCAAACATGTCTCATGAGAGAGAAATTGTAAACATCTGGCTTGTACAGACAAGTGAAATCAATAGATCTTTATAAATGGAGGAAAATGATCAAAAAAAAGGATTGTGTAAACAGCAATCCCCTGTGACACACAAACAAAATCCAATAACAGAAGCAAACGATTCTATAAACCTGAAATCAGAAGTGAAATGATACTTGCATGAAGATTCCTAACAAATTCAGTGCACCACTACTGAAATCCTCATCTCTGACTTAATACCATACATAGCCAGAAGGAGGTCTCAGTAGAGGAGACATTAGGTTGGCCCTGCTTCCTTAGGTACCATCTACAGAACATAAGGAATGGAAGTACATTTAAAGGGACAGAATAAAAATAGCAAATAATAAACACATTTAATAGGAATAGCATATAAACATGAAAAATAAAAATGATAATAAAATAAAAAATACAAGCGAAGGAAAAAAGCCCTGGCTGTAACATAATACAGTGACTTTTTGTGTCCTCTCTTCTACAGTATGATGGTTCTTGGGCCCTTTCCAAATGGCTTTGATTTAACACCCCATACTGAACAATAATGTGAAATATTAAGTTAATTATATATCCATATACAGAAAAAAGAAGAAATTATAGATAATTAACATAAGAAAAAAATATTCATGGTGGTGTCATAATTAACAAGACATTGAATAATAAAAACATGAGAAATTCAGGCTAACGCTGTATATGATCTGACCTTGAAAATCTTTGTGACAGATTTCAACCTTTGTTCTGCTTTATATACATTTGGTTCATAGGCCTCCAAATTTTGTGCTTCTATAAAAGACTTAATGCTTTTGCTCCCTTGGGCATTTTAGGCGCTTATAGGCTTCAAATTGAGGACACTGACACTTAACAAAACTTCTTTTTATAAATCACCTATAAACAATTGACTTTTGCATTTGGAATGTTGCCTGAATGTATGATATTAAGATGAAAAACCCTGCATGCTGTCCAATTGGAAACAGTCCATACGAGAAAACACATATTTATACAGCTCTAACTGATATAATATGACTCTTCTTGGCTGGTGGCCATGGTGCTGAGAGGAGTTGCCAAGTCTTGAATTGCAGCTCCATGGTGGGAAAAAAAAACATCAACGTTTGCCTGATTTCTTTAGAGCATAATGGACACAATCAAAACTGGAGAAAGCATATTCTGTTTGTTGAAAAATATGGTGGAAACATATGTATTTTGTATAGCCACTGCTCTAGCACCTGCTTTTTTCAATCATAATCTGCCCAGTAAATGCTGGTGGTCTGCAATGGGTAGGGAGACCTAAATGAAAACAGTGAATGTACAAACACTTGTCACAGGTTTTCAGTGAGGACAATCACATCTGTATTTTATTATGAAGCAAAGACTACCAAACTAGGGTGACAAATATTACTCACAGCTGTCTACATTCAAGGGTTTAAAGCAAAAGCAATTCACACTCTTCTAGGAGGACACATATTTATGGTTCTGACAGCTGAGCTCCTTGAGAAGATGATCCTCCACACTCAATTATCAAGAGCACCTGAGCCACGGCTGTTATCATAATTCAAAATTCTATACAGCAGAACTACAATGATTTGCACCCTGTTTGTTTTTGCCAATGAAAAAATTCAAGCGCCATTTTCTACTAAAAACGTAGCTATTATATTAAGCTGCTAGGCAGAATGGCTGTTTATTATTTTTTTCTTCTCCTGACCATGGTCAATAGTTCAACAATGGACAGATAAAACTACTCTGGTTTCCTATCTGTGTTTTATGTATGCTCATTATTTAATTGGTCATTTGTAAAATTTGAAACTGCATTTTACCTGAGAATTTGTCACAGTGCTCTCTGCCTGCACTCAGTGAAGAGCTCTGCACAAAAAAAAAAATAAACTGAACTGAATTACACTGCGTAAAGGGCTGTTGAGATTTCAAAGCATCACTGAATTGCATTATTTGGAAATAGAATGTTCAACTGCATTGTTCCCAAATGGAACACAAACATCTCATGGGTTTCCTGGAAAGCTCTATTACAAGATAAGCACTGCAGTAATCAGAAAATAAATCATGCTAAAGCTTCTCCAGTTCAATTACATTTTATGCTTATTCCATTACAGAGTCCTACCTGAAATCGGTGCAAAGCATGAAACAAACCTTGTAATACATGCTGACAGTCAGTCACACTGAGTAAATTTTAAAATTACCTATTCACTAATTTTGGGTTGTGGGAACATCTAAAGAAAACCCACATGAATATAAGGATAACGTTCCAATATCATGAAGTGGGAGATTGGGCTGAAATGACATACAAATACTAAGTTTTGAGTCCTTTGAGTTCTGAAAACAGATAGAACTTAAGATACTTGTTTCTGGTGTGTTGTTTGTTAAGTGTGTCTTAAACTGGCATTACATTACATGACTTGTAGTCGGAGGGGATGTCAGAGTTGATGACTGTAGGTGCTGGGGCCTAACGGTGTGCATTGAATTCACACTAAAACATGGCGTACGGACAAAAGTCGAAATGTGCGTACACACAAAAAAATTCAAATTCAGAAAACCATACGTAAGCCACACACCTCCGCTACAAAAATCTCAGTCAGCGTGAAATGTAACGCTTGTGCACATGCCTGCTGTCCCTACCAGACTCCTCCCAGGATTACACCTCTTTGAATATGCAGATCAATATAAATATTCCCTTAAGTTCAGCGTTCTGTGAAAAGACAATTGCAAAAGCACAGGGAAAAAAAAAGTGGAGGCAAGGTAAAACGTAGTATTTGTTGGTTTAAGCAGTTGTATAAACAACAAAAGGAAGTTGATCGAAAGTTCAAGTTCAGAAAGTTACACAGTGCCCAAAATAAAAAAATAAGTTGTCAGATATCAAAGTCGCTGTGAAAAGATGAGTTGTAGCCCACGGTCTGAGCGTCATATGGAAGCTTATTAGGGTACAGAGAAAAGAAAACAAATAGGGACACAGTGGGAAAAAAGCTCAAAATGTCAACTTTAATCTTGTAGTGAGAACTCAAGCAAAATGACACCTTTTATTGGCTAACTTAAAATATTACAATATGCAAGCTTTCGAGGCAACTCAGGTCCCTTCTTCAGGCAAGATGTAATCGTAGAATGTAGAACGTCATAAACTTAATCTTAAAATCAATGTTTCATTTACTAAAGTTTCTCAGATCCCATCGTAACTAAAGTGACACGTTAAATGCTTCGTATTCTATGTGTTCTTCTATGTAGTCTATGTGTGTGAATCACTACGTGCTTCTTAAACGGTCTTTCTCTTCCTTCGAAAGGACACAGAATACATTACATTCATGATGTTACAGCTCTAAGAACAATTTAAATACTAAGATGTATACTTGATATAATTTTCATGATGAAATGAATTAAAGCATGTATTAAGCATAGGGCCACAGTGGCGCAATGGTAGCGATGAGCTGGTGTCCCGTCCAGAGAATGTTTCTACCTCCTGCAAGATGCTTGCTGTGCTGTGCACGACAGTCAATGAAATAATTTATGGCAGCAGTACTGTCTCTTTCACATGTACTAACCTCAAATTCCTGTCCTTCCTTTTCTTACTCCAAGTAACCAATTGCCACACAATTAGCACTTTAATAAATATCAAGCCATCTGTAAGTTTAGAACTTTTAAGGAACATTGAAATATATTCATAGTACATGTTTAATTATTCCATCCATCTATCCATCCAGGGCGCACCAGTCCCAGCAAGCATACAGTGCAAAGCAAGAACAATCCCTGAACGGGGCGCCAGTTCATCGCTACTGCTGTCCACATTATTTATACATTATACATTATGTATACATTATTTAAATGAAGTTAAAATTTTTTTTGTATAATGTAATATATATATATATATATATATATATATATATATATATATATATATATTTATATATATATATATATATATATATATATATATATATATATATATATATATATACTTTACTGCATTTTATCTTAAAAATGATATCAAGGACCAGACCACTGGCCATTTGTGCATTTGGGCAATTCCCGGTGGGCCGTAGACTCTGGTCTGGTCATGGGAAGGCCATTTCATGAAATAAATGTTATGTGATTTAAATAGTTCTATATAATATACCGTATTACATCATCAAGTTGTTTTAGTTGTCAGTACACAACGTTGCAGCAAAAAATTTGGTCAAAACTGCCTTTTGCCGATTTCTGTTTTCGATACCACTACATTTCGGTTAGCATATATATTATTGCAATTTATTTTATCTCATATCTAGTATTTAAATTCTTTGGTACTAATAATTAGTTTAGATTATGTATTATGCGTTTTATTGTTCTCTGGTCGTCGACATGAACGATAGTTAGTGGTTTTCAGCACAGGATAGGAATTTTTCATATTAGGACGGAACATTTATAGTTTATCGTTAAGTTAATGGAACATTTTAATCATGTGAGGTTTTCATTATAACCTCGGTTATGATTTATTCCATTGTAAATGAGCAGCTACTAGCCTACTAGGGTGCTGGTACTTGGACATGACATTGACATTTGGCATGTACTCTAATAGCGTGTAAGCTGAGTTACTAAATTTTTATTTTTCATTAAATTTTATTTCTAAGCATGTCATCAAATTTTAAGTTGTGTCTAAACAACAATGTACAGGTTAAGTTTAGCAACAGTTTAGATAGAGTTCATATCATAGGCTCATAGCAAGTAGCGAGCCACTTACTCCTCACAAATTTTAAGAAAATTACATTGAATAATGGGCCGAGTGGGTCAACCTTGTCACCTCACTCGTTGAAGGATGCCCGGGTCGGTTTTGAGACCCAGTCCACTCCTGTTAAGAGCTCCAAGAATATAGCGCCTGGAAATCTAAATTGACTTAGAAGCCAGTCGTCATCATCTGTAAATATGCGCTCTCTTCTGCTGAATTGAATTCCTTTATTGTTATTGTATGGTACAATGAGATTCAATATGCAAATCCTCCATAAACTTATTTTCCTATAAAATGGTAAAATAACAACAAAACAATCATTATAATAGGATAAAAACAATGAAAAATATGCAATATGAAAGCATAAGTGGCTAAGGTTGTGCAATATTACAACTGTAATGCAAGTTTACAGTGAGGCAATTGTACTTATAAGTACAAACACTTCTACTGGGAGCACTTGATGAACTGATTGAGTACGTTGATGTCTCTTGGGATGAAACTGTTTCTGAAACGCAAAGTTCGTGCAGGAAAGGCTCTGAAGCGTTTGCTGAATGGGGAAAGTTCAAATAGACTGTGCTCATGGCTGAGGCAGCATGTGCTAGAAGCTGTACCATGATAATTCTCCATTTTTGACACAATCTGCGTTAGATCTTTCCAATCAGCTGCTGTAGAGCTGTGATTCCACACTCAGTGGAGCACTTAGAGTAATAATGCTAAAGCAGCATTAGTATTTGGAATTGTTTGGCCATTCTGTGCACCATTATATGGTTATGGGTTGATTACAATCAGATGCCTTAAACTAAAAAACAATATGCGGCTAATGTCACTGTATTTGATAAAGCCGCGTCAGGGATGTGAATCTAGAAAATAAAAGGAAGCCACCCAGGAACAGTAACACTGCTTTGATGTTGGGTGCCGCCAGTTTGCAAAACCGAGCTGAAAACTTGCATATGTTATGTTTTGTGATGACGTGAGAGTGTGTGTGGCTTTATGCCAAGTTAGTTTTTATACATCGCTATGTGACCATGGAAACGAGCCTACGCAACCTTTTTGTGCGTGCGCATCATTTATACATGAGGCCCCTGATCTTCTTGCAGGAGGACGTCAGATTACATGTTTAGAAATTGCAGGGTATCTTGGATTATACAACTGCGTGTGGACTTTCCAGCACAGTTTCACATTTCTAAAGTATTGTATCTCAGGTTTGTCCCTATTTTGAACAGTCAATAATGTGCTGCCTGACGGACCCAGTTCACATGTGAAGGCTTTACAGGTATAATGAATTCATCTGCAATCTCTGCTATTTTTCTATCAATTCCAAGGTCATCTGTTTGTCAGGTCCAATCCACCCATGTTTCTCACTCATCGTAGCTACATTCTATGCATTATACTTCCTGGGAGAGTTTACTTTGGTTGTCAGCACTCATTCACACAGATCCCACCGTTCCATCTTAAAACAAAATCAAACCTGTTTGGTTTTGGTGGGGCGAGTTGCAGACTGGTTGGACTGAGTCACTGGGAATGTTAGACTTCAACTGGCAGGCACAGGAGCGCCTTGACAGCCTTCAGCTTGCTAAGATTACATACTATAAATGAAGTCTGTGACTGAGAATCACTGGAGAAGTCATACAACGTGTCATTGCTCTTAAGTAGCAAAATTATTCAGTCAGTAGTGGATTCAAAATAATCTCTAATTACCTAATTCAGGTAACACAAAATTTGGACCTTATATCTTATTGTGGTAGCTTACATGGCACACCCTCTTATCTTATAACACAATGAGGAAAGGAGGCCAAGTTTTTCTTAAAATTAGGGAAAAAAACTTTATGAACAGTTCAGAAATTAACATGTTATAGGTATTCATTAGTATTGTTGTCAATTATTTGGGCAGGCTACTCTTCTCACCTTTTGGCCTTATTTTTGAGTGATTAAATCATATTAGCTCTCTCAGAGTCAGTCGAAGCCTATTTAGTCGAAGCCCCCCCGGTTGGGGAGGGAGGAGAGATGGCACCCCTCCATGTCCATAGCAGGCAGATCTAGAGTATGAGACTTAGACGAACTTGGGCATCCCTCTGTGAGCGAAGCGTGCACCCCTTCATTTACATAAACGACATTCCCACTCTGTGTACATACTGCATACTTTATGGAGTGAGCACCCTTTAACTTTCCTTTTTTGTTTTTGGTTCATCCACCCCATGCCACCACAGGCGTGATGCTGCCCATACCTAAATCCACCGCTGAACTTTCTTTCTTTCTATGCTCTTTAAAAGGGTATTGTCAGACATTATCTGATTTAATCTAAATAAGATGTAGTCCTGTATGTCTGACTGATTTGTAACTAGCACATTGGAATGTTGCCCCTAGAGGCAATAAAACATAAAATTATTGAAGTTAATTTGTTAGATAAATTTCATACAAATAACAAGAAAATACTATTAATGTGCAAATAAAGGGTTAACTGAAAAACAAAAATAGAACTAATTAACAAAAAAAAATCAGAATTAATTCCTGCTTATCATCTAGACCCACAAAGAATACTAAATCAAAAGAACTAGATTAAAGTATTCTTCCTAAAGACAAGGATCACAAAGGTTCTAAAACCGAAGGGATTTTAATTTTCAATCCAGAGCCAAACTTGAAGTTCAAACCCAGGAGCACTAAACATGCTTCAAAGAAACACTTGATATTTCAGAAGATTCATCCTAAGGACTTTGTCTGCTAACCGAGGAAACAGTCAAGACCAGCAAAACCTACAATAAGAATAAAGGAGGCAAGAAAACCTGAAGCTGCAGGTGAAAACAATGATTGGTGTTAGTGTTTAGTGAAAAAAGAGAGAATTTGATTGAAGTCTTCAGATTTCTCAAAGGCTTTGATAAACTCATCCAACAGAATCCTTTTTTTTTATTATTGATTTTATTGAAATCACACAACATTCCATACAAATAGATCAATTCTACAAGAATAGGATTGAAAACAAATCAACCCCCCACCCCTTTTAATTTAATTGTGAATCTCATAGTCAAGGACACAAAAAAGAAACTAACAGCCATTGCATTCAAAATGGACAATAGAAAACACTTTTTCAGTGAATGCAGGATTTGGGAAGATATTACAATTGGAATGTATGGAGTTACCTTACCCAATTTTAATAATAAATAATAACTCTTTACATTTATATAGCGCTTTTCTCACTACTCAAAACGCTTTCTTTGATGCTTATCACCAGTGGAGAAACTAGGTTAGGGCTTCTTACTTCCCACCCTGCTTATAGACTGCAACTCTACTACTATTTTCTCGTGGTGACCTAAAATTCTTAAGGAGTTCATGGAAATGTAGTAACAAGGTTAGCCTCAACCCAGAAGTATATTCTATCCCTCCTGGAATATTTCCAGACAAAATGTCCAGGGTCTTGGCTTATAAACATTAGAACATTAGAACAATTGAGACAAGAACAGGCCATTCAGCCCAACAAAGCTCGCCAGTCCTATCTACTTAATTCTTCTAAAAAACATCACAACTGGTTTTGAAAGTCCCTAAAGTCCTACTGTCATCCACACTACTTGGTAGCTTATTCCAAGTGTCTATGGTTCTCTGTGTAAAGAAAAATGCCCTAATGTTTGTGTGATATTTTACCCTCAACAAGTTTCTAATTGTGTCCATGTGTGCTTGATGAATTCATTTTAAAATAACAGTCTTGATCAATTGTACTAATTCCCTTCATAATTTTAAATGCTTCAATCATGTCACCTCTTAATCTTCTTTGGATTAAACTAAAAAGGCTCAGCTCTTTTAATTTATCTTTATAATTCATCCCCTGTAGCCTTGTAATCAGCTTAGTCGCTCTTGTCTGGAACTTTTCTAGTGCTGCTATGTCCTTTTTGTAGCCTGAAAACCAGAACTGCACACAGTACTCCAGATGAGGCCTCACCAGTGTGTTATAATGCTTGGGCATAACCTCCTTGGACTTGTACTCTACACACTGTACTATAACCTAACACTATGTTTGCCTCCTTAATGGCTTCTGAACATTGTCAGGAAGTCAATAGCTTAGAGTCCACTATGACCCCTAAATCCTTCCCATACGGTGTACTCTCGATTTTCAGAACTCCCATTGTGTATTCAAACCTAACATTTTTACTTCCTATTTGTGATATCTTACATTGACTGACATTGAATTTCATCTGCCACAGATCTACCCAAGCCTATATGCTGTCCAAGTCCTTCTGTAATGATTTAATGGATTCCAAATTATCTGCCAATCCACCTATCTTGGTATCATTTTCAAACTTAACCAGCTTGTTACACATTCCTATCTAAATCATTTATATATGTTAAAAATAGCAGCGGCCCTTGCACTGACCCCTGTGAAACGCCACACTTAATATCAGCCAATTCTGATAAGGTTCATCGCACCATCACCCTCTGCTTCCTGTGTCTGAGCCAATTCTACACCCATATAAAAACATCACCCTGAAATCCCACTTATTTTCTTTTACTTTGATGCCCAACCTCTCATGTGGCACCTTATTAAATGCTTTCTGAAAGTCCAGATAAATAATATCATATGCTACACTTTGATCACATCCTTTTGTTGCTTCCTCATAGAATTCCAGCACGTTAGTAAAATATGACCTCCCTCTTCTGAACCCATGCTGACTGTTCAGAAAAACTTCTGTACTTGCCATGTGCTGCTCAATCTTATCCTTAATAATTCCTTCCATTAATTTTCTTTTGATGCATGTTAAGTTTACAGGCCTATTGTTGCCTGGATCTACCTGATCAACCTTTTTATATAACGGGGTAATATCTGCAATTTTCCAGCCCTTCAGAATCTCCCCAGTGTGCAGTGACTTCCTAAAAATATGTGTCAAGGGTTTATATATGTACTCGATAGCCTCCTTAAGAGGCTTTATAAATACACTGAAATTAACCGCATATTGTTTATTAGTTTAAGGTATCTGATTGTAATTAACCTGTAACAATATAATGTTCCACGGAATGGCCCAAATTATTCCAAATACCATAGCTGCTTTAGCGTTGTTCCTCTCAATGCACCACTCATACTGTTTATCTATTCATTTATTTAGCAGCTGATCGGAAAGAGAATTATCAGTATAGAGCATCAAGCACATGCTGCCTCAGCTATGCACACTGGACAGAGATGCAAGTACCTGTGGTAAGCACAAAGGAGGAGGACTCGCTCTGTGGTGGTGTCACTCTGGACATGTTAACGTCAAAATCTCCACTTGCTGCAGGGATATCGAACTGTTGGCCGTAAGTTTACGTCCCTACTATTTGCCCAGAGAGTTTGGACATGTCATTGTTGTTATTGTATACATTCCTCCTCGGGCAGACGTGGAGTCAGCGAGTGACATCATCCATTCCGCTGTTGCTAAGTTACAAACACAACACCCCGAGGCACTTGTGCTAATCGCTGGAGACTTTAACCATGTGACGCTGGACAAAACATTACCTGCATTCTCCCAGTATGTGCACTGTAACACCCGGGGAAATAAGACTATTGATTTACTTTATGCAAACGTTAAAGACGCATACAGCGCCACCCCGCTGCCTGCACTTGGGAAAGCAGATCATAACCTGGTTCTGCTTCAGCCTCACTATAAACCAAAAGTTAGAGTCCTACCTGTAACCACACGATCATTCAGGAAGTGGACTCCGGAGGCTGAGAATACTCTGAGAGAATGTTTTGGAACTACAGACTGGGATATCCTGCAGGGATCTCATAGTGAGAACATTGAGGAAGTTGTTGACTGCACTACTGACTACATCAACTTCTGTATGGACATTGTAGTTCCAGTAAGAACAGTACGCTGCTATGCTAACAACAAGCCATGGATTACAAGTGACATCAAGGGCCTTTTGAATCAGAAGAAAAGGGCTTTTAAAGACGGTGATCAGCATGAGCTCAAGCGCGTGCAGAAGGAACTCCGAGTCCAACTCAGGGCGGCGAAGGAGCAGTACAGGAGAAAGCTGGAGCAGAAGTTGCAGAATAACAGCATGAAGGAAGTGTGGGATGGGATGAAGATCATCACTGGCTGCAGCTCGAAGCGGGGTACCACCATTGAGAGAGACGTGAAGAGAGCAAACCAAATGAACAACTTTTTTAACAGGTTTGACCACCCTAACCCACTCTCACTCTCACCTCGGAGTACTGCACCCTCCACACATCCTTCTGCTGATACCAGCATAGGAAAGACATCCCCACCCATAATTACAACAGCGCAAGTGAGCAGAGAGCTGAGGAGACTTCGTGCCAGCAAAGCAGCGGGTCCAGATGGAGTATCGCCACGACTGCTGAAGGTCTGTGCATCGGAGCTGGGGGGTCCTCTACAGCGCATCTTCAACCTGAGCCTGGAACAGGGGAGAGTCCCGAGGCTTTGGAAAACATCTTGTATCACCCCAGTCCCAAAGGTATCACGTCCTAGTGAGCTGAATGACTTTCGGCCTGTTGCTCTGACATCACATGTGATGAAGACCATGGAGAGGCTGCTGCTTCACCACCTTAGGCCACAGGTTCAACACGCCCTTGACCCTCTGCAGTTTGCATATCAGGAGAAGGTGGGAGCGGAAGATGCCATCATCTATATGCTACACCGATCCCTCTCTCACTTGGACAGAGGCAGTGGTGCTGTAAGAATTATGTTTCTAGACTTCTCTAGCGCCTTCAACACAATCCAACCTCTGCTCCTTAGGGACAAGCTGACAGAGATGGGATTAGATTCATACCTAGTGGCATGGATCGTGGACTATCTTAAAGACAGACCTCAGTATGTGCGTCTTGGGAACTGCACGTCTGACATTGTGGTCAGCAACACAGGAGCGCCACAAGGGACTGTACTTTCTCCGGTCCTGTTCAGCCTATATACATCGGACTTCCAATACAACTCAGAGTCCTGCCATGTGCAAAAGTTCGCTGATGACACTGCTATCGTGGGCTGTATCAGGAATGGGCTGGAGGAGGAGTATAGGGACCTAATCAATGACTTTGTTAAATGGTGCGACTCAAACCACCTACACCTGAACACCAGCAAAACCAAGGAGCTGGTGGTGGATTTTAGGAGGCCCAGACCCCTCATAGACCCAGTGATCATCAAAGGTGACTGTGTGCAGATGGTGCAGACCTATAAATATCTGGGAGTGCAGCTGGATGATAAATTAGACTGGACTGCCAATACTGATGCGCTGTGCAAGAAAGGACAAAGCCGGTTATACTTCCTTAGAAGGCTGGCTTCCTTCAACATCTGCAATAAGATGCTGCAGATGTTCTATCAAACAGTTGTGGCGAGCGCCCTCTTCTACGCAGTGGTGTGCTGGGGAGGCAGCATTAAGAGGAAAGACGCCTCACGCCTGGACAAACTGGTGAGGAAGGCAGGCTCTATTGTTGGCATGGAGCTGGACAGTTTAACATCTGTGGCAGAGCGAAAGGCGCTCAGCAGGCTCCTATCAATTATGGAGAATCCACTGCATCCACTAAACAGTGTCATCTCCAGACAGAAGAGCAGCTTCAGCGACAGACTGCTGTCACTGTCCTGCTCCACAGACAGATTGAGGAGATCGTTCCTCCCCCAAACTATGCGACTCTTTAATTCCACCAGGGGGGGTAAACGTTAATATTTAACATTATACATAGTTATTGTCTGTTTTTTTCACCTGTATTATTATCATTCTTTAATTTAATATTATTTATTGTATCAGTATGCTGCTGCTGAAGAATGTGAATTTCCCATTGGGATTAATAAAGTATCTATCTATCTATCTATCTATCTATCTATCTATCTATCTATCTATCTATCTATCTATCTATCTATCTATCTATCGAACTGCTCTCATACAGCAAATGCTTCAGAGCCTTTCCTGTAGGAACATTGCGGTTCAGAAACAGTTTCATTGTACTTATTAGTACAATTACCTCACTGTAAACTTGCGATACAGTTATAATATTGCACAACCTGAGCCACTTTATAAAGCGCGTATTTACATATGATGGCGATATCATTTTTAAGATGAAATGCAGCAAAATATGTTTATTACATTATACAGATAAAATATTAACATCATTTAAATAATCTATATTAAACATGTGAGGACATGGTGTCACAGCGCTAGCTAGTTCAGCGATTGTTCCTGCCTTGTATTCTTGCTGTGGTTGGCACGACACTGGAAGGATAGATGGATAGAATAATTAAACATGTACTACGAAGATATTTCAATGTTCCTTAAAAGTTTTGAAGAATCGGCATTCTAAGCTTACAGATGGCTTAACATCTATTACAGAGCTGATTGTGTGGCGATTGGTTACTTGGAGAAAGAAAAGGAAGGACAGGAATTGGAGGTTAGTATGTTTGAAAGAGACAGTACTGCTACAATAAATTATTTCATCGAAAGTCGCGCAGCAAGCATCTTGCGGGAGGTAAGAACAATCTCTGGATGAGGCGCCAGCTCGTCACTATCACTGCACCACCATGTTCCCTTGTTTAATAACATGCTTTAACTCCTATCATCATGAAAGTGATTTCAAGTATACTGTACATCTCAGTATTTTAATTATTCAGAGGGCTGTAATATCACGAATGTAATGGATTCTGTGTCCAGTCGGAGGAAGAAAAAGCCCATTTAAGAAGCACGTAGTGATTCACACACATAGAGCGCATAGAAGAACATATACAAAACAAAGCATTTAACATGCTACTTTAGTTACGATGGTATTTGAGAAACTAGTAAATTAAATGATTTAAAGATGAAGCACAGTTACTGTCATAATTCGTAATTGGAAGAAGTCTGGAACAAACACGACTCATCCTAGAGCTGGGCACCTGGCTAAATGGAGCAATTGTGGAAGAAAGAAAATGGCAATTAACAAATTAAATGAGACGGAGCATACGCAAGTGAGGCTAGCACGTCAGCAAAATGAAACCTCCAAAGAAAGACAAAGTCACTTAGCGGCTAATACAGAAGTGAGGCCAGCACGTCGGCAAAACGGTATCCCTTTTCCTCCCACTGCTAATACATAAGCGAGGTGAGTATGTCAGCAAAACGATTCCTCCGAAGAAAGAAAAAGTTGCTTAACCACTAACATCGGCAAAACGGTATCCCTTTTACTTTTCCTCCCGCCGCTAATACACAAGTGAGGCGAGCACATTGGCAAAACGAATCCTCCTAGGAGAGAGATGTCCAGAGTAGTTCCTTTCAATTACCTGACATCTCTACATTTCAATTTTTTTCTGATGATTTCAATAGTTTCTAGGACCCCGGGCTTTTTGCAGCACAGGCTTACACAGCTAGTTATTACATAAAAAGCACAAAACAAACGTCAGGTTCAAATGTTGGATACATCAAAGTTCCAAATGGTTAAAAAAAAATAGGACATGTATATTTGCATGTATATTGTAGTTTGGTACTGAGGTGTGCCTTTGGAGTAAAACAGAATGAACAGGAAACACCTTAGAGTCTCTCTTGATTATCAGAATGTAAGCTGTTACGGTTCACAAACACAGAGGGTGTTACACGTTCATAAATGTCCTAAGAGCACCAGATAACTGATCACAATGGCAGCTGAGAGCTCACAATGCCTCAGGCTGCTCTGCTCTGCTGTCTTTGATGGTGGATGCCTGGCCATTTCCCAGCGGAGACAAGGATTACGCCAAACCGAAGAAGGTCACGATGTAGACGAGAGAACTTCCCATTATGTTCATATGGCTATAAAAGCAGTTTATGATGTTCAACTTTAATGACAAAATAAACTAAGTGATTAAAGTGGAAATTTCGAGATTAAAGTTGATATTTTGAGCTTTTTTCTCATTGTGTCCCTATTTTTTTTTTCATTTCTCTGTACCCTAATAAGCTTTTGTATGACACTCAGACAGTGGGCTACAACTCGTCTTTTCACGGTGACTTTGATATCTGATAACTTCTTTTTTATTTTGGGCACTTTGTGACTTTGTGAACTTGAGCTTTTGAGTTTATCCAACACTCTATGTCACTTGATCAACTTCCTTTTGTTGTTTATACCACTGTTTAAACCAACAAATAGTACGTTTTTCCTTGCCTCCACTTGGTTTTCACTGAAATTCTTCTATTTTCCCCCTGTGCTTTTGCCATTGTCTTTTCACAGAATGCTGAGCTTAAGGGATATTTATATTGATTTTCATATTCAAAGAGGCATAATTCTGGGAGGAGTTGGGGAGTGGCAGCAGGCGCGTGCACGTGTGTTACTTTTCACGCTGACCGGGATTTATCGATCGGAAGAACGTGGAATTTGTCGAACGTACAGATTTATGCATCTGGATTTTGTTTTGCATAGGCACATTTCCGCATTTGTCCTTACACCAAGTTTTAGTGTGAATTCTACGCATGACGTTATGCATGAGGCCCCTGGTGATTTGTTTGATTTCAGACTATTTAAACTAAGCAGTACTTCTACCTGTACATTTTCTAAATCACTCTGAACCTCTTTAGTAGTCTCATTTACTGCTAGGAGGTTATCCACTTCCTCAGTTTTGATGACCTCAAAAAAAATGCAAGTTTAGAGCATCTGCTATTTCACTGTTTGTATGTTTTAATTTCCCTTTACTATTCTTGATGCACTTCATCTCTTCCTTAACTGTTTTTTTACTACTAAGATACTGAAAGAATCTCTTAGAGTTATTTTTTGCCTTATCTGCTATATCCCTCTCCCACTCTCTTTAAGGGTCTACTCACACTAGCAGTCTCTTCTGTGCCTGAACACATTTATCCGCAAGTAACTCCCCAAAGTCTAGTTCGTTTGACTACTGTGATCACTCAGTGCCAGGCCAACCATACTGTGTACTGGCCTGTTTGGAAGTGGTGTACCCGGGGCACAGTTAAGTAGGATTTGGGAACAGTGTGATTGCTAAATATGCCCGAGCATGGAAAACAGAAATGACATCAATGATGCAACAAATTAGATCAATGCAAATCTCATTTTATTCAGTACCATTTGAGTTATAATAACGTGTCTTTATTCTCGCCTTACAGATGAATGTGATTTGTAATTGGCAAGAAAAGCTTCAAATTCCTACCTTAACATCATTTGTCTCCGTAAAAATCTTCTCATTTGTGCAGCACGATTAACAGCAAAATGGTGTGCTGCACACTCAGAAATTCTGAAAGAGGATAGAGCTTTATCCTGCCTTCATTACTCCAAAACAACCACAAAATAAATAAAATCATTTTGACATACATGCTGTCACACCATGTTCAGATCTTGTTTTGTCTTTATATGTAGTTGCATGGTCTTGATGAAAGACCATCCTTGGGCACAGTACAGAACAAACGTGCCTAATGTGAATACAACATAAGCCTCCCTAATATTCTTCTTAATGATTGCGTTCATATTATCATATGCCCTATGATTCACTTTGGAGTTATTAGTCTTATACTCCTGTGGAAAACAGTCCGGACACAGACAGGTAGACATGGTTTTAAGCACCACACACACGTTTATTTACACTATATACTATTTACAAGGTGCACACAACCCCCAAAACTCCCTCAAAGTCCAGGCCTCACAATGCCTCTCTTTCTCTGGTCCGACTCCACTCCTCTCCTCTCCTCTAAGACTTTGTCTCTTGTCCTCCTGACTCCAGCCATCGAACGGAGGGAAGCGGCCCCTTTTATACACACCTGAATGTGCTCCAGGTGCCTCCCGATTAGCATCCGCCAGCACTCCCCAGTGTGGCGGAAGTACCTGCTGTGCACCCAGAAGCACTCTGGGTGTCCCTGGTCTTCTTCCCCCCCAGCACTTGCAGGTGTGGTGGAAGTGCTGAGGGCCAGGGCTCCATAGGCATTGGGGCACCCCCTGGCGGTGACCACGGGCCCCTATAGGGTTGATCTTCTAAGCTCTGTTCCCAAGGTTCCCAAAGCCACTAGGGCGGTCACCCCCACATGGTCTGGGGGAGGCATAAGCCCTCCTCTGATCCTCCTGGGTGTCCCAGCTGGGTACCACCCCCAGCCTCCTGTGACCCTCCTTAAACAGCTGTTTTTTCCTTTGCAGTATCTTTTTTAACTCTTTATTAATCCATTACAGAGTTTTTAAAAATTTCCTATTAATTTCAAATTTAGGTACATGTAATTTACATGTAAAACATTTTTAAACCTGCGCCACTGCTCCTCGACTATCTCCACACTTAAAAACTTATACCAATCTTTCCTCTTTAGACTTTTTCACCTCAGTCAGAGTTTAGAATTGGAAGTGGAATAGTAGTGAGAGCTCTTCTGACAGAGATAAAGAGGAAGCCAGAGAATGACACAGGTATGAGAAGTTTGGAAATAGGATGGATACTTCATATTAGTCAAATCCATACAGAGCACTGCTGTTATCCTGTTATGTATTCCAGGTGATTTCTTTATGTCAGTACTTTCCACTTGTGCCCTTTCCACCTTAAATAAAAATCAAATATTTGATGTTGTGAATCTGAGTTTTTTTCCTCCAAGGGTTGCTTGATTTCATTTTTTATTATTTATTTTAGCCTTATGACAGACACATAATCTCATTGCCATTTTGTAGTAATGTTTTCCCGCCAACATCATTATTTTCAATACCTTCAGCACAATCTGCACAATATTATTTATAGACAAATTACCATTTTGCAGCAACATGTACCATCATGCCACTGATACTTAAAAAGATGTTAGCACCTGTTCTACTGTGTCCAAGTATATTATTGTCTAAAGGTACTAGGGTAACTGTATTCTCACATTCAGACTCTCTATTGCGTGAATCCAAGCAGAGTGTCCCAAATCTCCACACTCAGAGTTGTAGATTTACACTTACTAGCCTGAAAAAAAAAACAAAACAAGCAGGAAAGAATGTTTACACTTTTATTAGTGCTTTATAGATAATTTAACATTCCTAGTGTGACTAAAATAGAAGCAAGGTAATGATTGCATCAACACAATACCAATAAAATCTGGATGGACAGCAGCTCTTCTCGCTAGGAGACTAGGCATCCAATAGGCGCAGATAACCAGGTGGCTCTTTGTCTTACGTGGAAGAAATTAATTTGGGAGCTACATTAAAGAAAGAAAATGTGTCCTCAACTAGGACCTCTTTGAGTCAGGAACCAGGCAGTAGGAAACTTGTTCATTGTGTCCTTTATTTTCTCTTCAGCAAAATGTTTGAAGAGGGAGCATTCCTGTTAAAGCAATCTACTAAGGGACAGTGCCCTGGGCAGAGGTTGTCATCAAAGAGTCAAAAAATAAAGATAACTGAATTTAAATAACAATGCCGACATTCACTCTGATTGGTTTGTTGGCTTGCACCATCTGAATATTTACTCTGATTGGTTAAAAGACATGAGATGAATTCAGCAGAGAGCATAACCAGCTTACATAACCCAAAATAAAAGTCTAACTTCTCTATAGTCTTGGTCCTTACTTTAGTTTTCAATAATTCTTGAGTTCCTCAGTGTGGGACATTTGTCAAGTCTTACTGGGTAAGTGATAGTTAACCAATGTCTTGAACCATCACATAGTACCTACTTGTTCTTTATTGTTTACTTGACCTTTATATAGTTTCCTGATATGCTAAAACAAGTTTCTGACATTTATTAGCCCTTTTATACTACTTCTAAGATAGATGCTATATTGTAAATGTGGAAAGCATACCAAAACACTTTATCCGCAATAACATTATTACCCCTAAATGACTATGTGACCCTTAAGTCTCATTTTTCTTCCACACTCAGGAAGCTGATTTGTCTCTGATCAGCCATGGTCTCTGGATAGATGAAATGTCAGAGACTCTTAGTTTCTCTGTTAGCCTGTATATATGCTGGTCTTGTGCATCCTTAATGCACCTCTTGGCTTTGTGCCCTCTGACCAATCCTGTGTGGACACAACTTATGTCCTTGAAACTTTTGACAAGCTCAGCTTTTCACTGAAGATCTGGGGATGATCAAACTTGTATTTTGTCCTTGCATATTTACACCTTGCATGTGGAGGTCCTTAGTTCTTAGTTTATACCAGATCTGGTCTTCTCAGTGGATCAGCCATTATAAGATCTTTATGTGGTGAGAAGAACAGGTTACAAAGTGTTTTTCTAACTACATTCTTTATTGTTTTAATATATGTAAAATAAGAAAGTAAATCACACCACCAAATCCCAAAATATCACAAAACTTTGGACTAAAATCACAAATCTCAACTATTTAGTCCCAACTTTAGGTTAGTTACGGAAATGCATAGACAGCTTTGTTTAGACAACAAAGTCTTGTAAATGTTACAGCTTTTAACAATCAGCTTTTTTGTGTTTTTTTTTATTGTTTTTAATGTTGACATTGGTCTTTTTTTCTAATGAAGATCTCATGCAAAACTGAAACTGAATCTTGCTCACTGGCTTTGTTTTGTAATTTATTTGCCACAAATTCTATTGTTAACACAAAAGGAAGCCACAGTCTCATTTACTTGTTGCTTTATCCTGCTAGCACACCCCCATAGATCAAAACTTCTTCACACAAATGATAATGTGAATCTGAAATAAGAACTTGAAGCCATCCAGAAAATATCTGCAAGAGGTTTTGAGACAGAGTTTGATAGACCTAATAGTCTTGTCTTGTGTATGCAAAGTCCAATGCAAGATTAAGAACACAGCAGACCCCAAGGTGACTTAACAGAGAGCTGATCACACTTTTAACAGTGCAGCACATGAACACCAGGGGTCTCATGTATAAACGGTGCATATGCACAAAAATGTTGCGTAAGCTTGTTTCCACGCTCAAACCTAAAGTTGCTGTAAAGCCACGCACATTTTCATGCCAGCTAAATGCTTGGCGTATGCAAGTTCTCCGCTCAGTTTTGCAAACTGGCGGCACCCAGCATCAAAACACTGCTTTTGTTCCAGTGTAGTTTCCCTTTCTTTTTTAGATCCACATCCCTGATGCGGCTTTATCAAATATACTGAAATTAACTGCATATTGTTTATTAGTTTATGGCATCTGATTGTATTTAACCTGTAACAATATAATGGTCCACAGAATGACCAAACTATTCCAAATACCATAGCTGCTTTAGCGTTGTTCCTCTCAATGCACCACTCAGAGTATTTACAGTATATCATTGTATCTGAGTGTGGAATCACAGCTCTACAACAGCTAATTGGAAAGAGGATTAATGGGATACAGCATCAAGCACATGCTGCCTCAGCCATACTGCCTATTTGAACTGCTCTCAAACGGCAAACGCATCAGAGCCTTTCCTGTAATGATTTTTTTGTGCATGCACACACTTCCGCTTTTGTCCGTACGCCATGTTTTAGTGTGAATTCTATGCACGGCGTTATGCATGTGGCCCCAGGTCATTTAATGCATCACAATATTTCTCACTCTTGTATATGGCACAAGACTCAATTTTGTAATCAAGTGGATAGGGAGTGTGCTTTCCCCCATGTCATTTCGACGGCAAACACATACTTGATCACTTAATCTGGAGGGAAATGTGGATGTTCCCCTTGGTCATTTCCGCAGTGCACATTATACTGCATCATTTCTTCAATTTTGGGCTGGATTGGAAAAAAGGCCCCTTGCTATTATGGGCCTCTGGTCCCACACCCAGAATGCTTATATTTTAGAGGAATTAAGTGGATAAAACTGGCGAAATTAGTTGGGCTGAATGACCTGATCTTGTGTAAATTTTTCTGATATTCTAACGAAGTGAAGCAACCTGCATGTACATCAACTCAATTCTTTACTTTTCCTACTCCTAAAATCAAAATGACATTTAGTGAAGTAAAGGTGACAGAGGAATGTCGCAGATGGATGCTGTCTTGGGTCATGGGAGCTTCTACCTCTTTTACTGCTCCTTCATTCTTTTCCTCATCAAACTACTCTAGTAATCTGCTAATTAAAATTTAAGAAAAATAGAGATAAGTAGGACAAGATGAGATAGATAGATAGATAGATAGATAGATAGATAGATAGATAGATAGATAGATAGATAGATAGATAGATAGATAGATAGATAGATAGATAGAAAATTATTATTATATATAAAAACTTACCACCTTACCAAAAATAAAGAATTGTGCTTCATCATTTTCTAGTTAGTGTGTGTGTGTATGTGTGTACAGTGTCACATGTCCCTGACCTTGGGTTCTCCTACACTGACCGATTACTGCTAATACTCACATGTGGACATACTTTGGATGGTTTTAACCCCAGTATTAAGTTTCAGAATTAAGAAGCCTGCTGCAGTTTTGTTTTTTTTTTTTTGCTTCCTTCCTTTGGATTTAATGGAGTGGGCTGTTCACTGATAGTTTTTTGACTACTGCCACTGTATTCATTTTTCTGTTTTCTCCCAAACCATTGTCATATCTCTAATCCAACACCCTGGGATATATAGGTTGAAACCTCTGTAACCTAACATGACCAAAGTGAGAGGTCCATCATCATGCTGGTTAAAAAGACAACTTGTTCTTACAAATAAACCACAAGGTTTTTGGCTCAGTCTCACTCTTTTCACTTAATATGCCTGTGCTGTAAACATATAAGGAAATAATAAAAAAATACTGTTATCTTGGGGCGGCACAGTGGCGCAATGGGTAGCACTGCTGTCTTGCAGTTAGGAGACCTGGGTTCGCTTCCTGAGTCCTCCCTGCATGGAGTTTGCATGTTTTCCCCATGTCTGCGTGGGTTTCCTCCGGGTATTACGGTTTCCTCCCACAGTCCAAAGACATGCAGGTTAGGTGCATTGGTGATTCTAAATTGTCCCTAGTGTGTGCTGTGTGGGTGGGTGTGTGTGCCCTGAGGTGCGCTGGGGCCCTGCCCGGGGTTTGTTCCCTGCCTTGCGCCATGTGTTGGCTGGGATTGGCTCCAGCAGACCCCCATGACCCTGTAGTTAGGATATAGTGCATTAGATAATGGATGGATGTATGTTATCTTACAGATTGCCTTGGATGAAGGCATCTGCTAACTAAACAATAAGAATAAAAACAGTCTTGAGCAGTCCCAGAAGCTGGCATGCATATGCTACTGATGTCATTCCATGGACATGCAATAATGCTTCTGAAGTGTTGTTTGAGAGAAGGCATCTAGCAGCTGATCCCCTGCCCAAAAAGAGGAATGTAGTATAAGATTAAACTGGAAATCTAAACACAGCAGAATGATGGTTTTATATAGATGCGAGGGCTTGCATACTCTGCAGAAATTATCATAGAAAAATACTAATCTAGATGTCATCCAGCACAAGGGGTGGGTGTCCAATAGTTCTGTTTAAATCCTTTATTATATACCAGCAGGTTAAATGAAAAAGAGGAGGATTTTAAATTTGCAAACATGATGTGTTTTTTTCTATTTATGGAATGAACTTATTTGGTTAGCAGTATCCATGAAATGAGGTTGAAGAGGCCATGTGCTTTGTGGCTGTGTAGAGTACACATCTGTACTGCTCGATATAACATGAAGCCTTTCGTTCTCTGCCTCATGCTGGGATGTAGGCGGCCTATTGTTTTACCAGGAAAGCATAATTAAAGTACTTAAGTACAAACTGTAATTTTGCAGATGCTCATATACTGTAGGCGTCAGCCAAATGACCCCGGCAGATACCGTATTTTTTAAATTTATGCCAATATTGAATTCAAGAGCTTAGAGGTTGCTTTGCCTGTGTAAATTGCATCTTAAACCCTCTTATAACATTATGAGTGATAGCTCATCTTAATTGCAAGCCATCCTTAATTTAATATTGGTCATTTGCAGACTAGACGGCGGGGGTCTTGGCAAATTGAAAAAATATCTTTAGGAATTTAACAAAAAATATATGTACAGTAATCATGTAGTAAATCATTAGTTACTGATTCAGTTTAATGTCGGGAAGGTTGTAACATTCACAACAGATAACCTTCCTCTCTTGATATGCCAAATGTTGCCCTTTATCTAGGGTAACATGATGTCCTGCATTTCCTGTGTGAGGACTTTTCATCAGTCCCTATTTAGGGTTCTCAGTTTATTCTTCAAAAATTACTATTACGGTTATATTTTTCATGCAAAAAAAAAATTGCTTTGTAAGCAATACATCAGTGCAGTACAATAACTCCAAATCACCTCAGTTTTGTTCAAAACAGAGAAGATAGCAGTTTATAAGGCGCATACCTAATTCAACATGCATGCTATCCTGATAGGATTTTGCCATGAATACACCATTCAAAAGAACTCTTTAAATCTCAGATGAGCAACCCAGGACTTCCAGCTAAGAAAACACAACTTTTTACTTTAATTTTGTAACTTATCATGCAGCTCTCAGTGAGGCCGTCAGTAACACTGAATTGAATTATTGAGGCTGGTTTGCTTCCAATGAGATGATCTGCTTACTCTTTTGAAGTCTGTGTTAGGTTTAAAATATTTAGTGTGTTGTTTACAGTACTCTAATAATGTAGCCAATGTAATCTAAATAGATGTGCAGGATCTCCTTCTCCTTCTCTGGAGCTGTTTTATACAGAAAGTGGGCAGTGTTAACACAGGTCAAAGACATGTACATTCCAATAATAATTCTAATTACAGCAATGGAAAATATAAAGAAATAAAACAAATTAATCATTTTAAACCATCCTACCATCCTGGGTATGACGTTAAACTGCATCTGGCCCTGCAAGTCGTCCTCCAACTTGCTGGGAAATCATGGGGGTTGGTGGCAGGATTGGCACTCCAGCCACCATAAAAAACCTTCACACAGCTCTGAGATGACAGACAGGACTCCTTTCTGCTCTCCACAGGAGTAGCTCTGCTGCAGCCACCCATAGGAAGGCTGCTTGTATTATGAAGGGGATGGGGGAAAGCCCTTGGGAGCCCCATCCCCAAAAGAGTCAAAACCGTCAGAGAGCCAATGGGGTCAGGTCTGTAGGGAATCAGAACTGGTGTGGTGCTGAGGTGTTACTTGCTGCACGGCAGCACTCGGGTCCCAATTTGAGGCGACCCATCCCAGTAGGAGTCTGGTACATCTTGTCTTTCCGGCATGATGATCATCTTCCTCTGCTGTCAGGGAAGCTACGTAAACTCCACATTTCAGTGGCGGCACTGTCTGAGGTGCGCAGACCTGGGACTGGCCGGATCATTGTAGGTGGGTACACCTTTTATTGGTCTGGTCACTCTGAAGGCTGTCATACTCAGGGAGTAGCTGTTGCTGTAGCGGATCGGCTTCTTCCGATGGTGTCCGATGTCACTCCTTTCAACAAACGAATTATGAGACTCAGATTATGGCACTCTCTGGTTGCCTTATCTGTTGTCTCACTGTTTGCTTTGACTCAGCGAGGGAGACATTTTATTCGCAACTATACTTGGTGACACTCCTCTGGTCATGGGTGACTTCAATGCAGCCGCTGGCACTGACAGGGCTGGCTATGAGGATTGTCTCGGTCCCCATGAGTCTAGTGACTGTGGTGAAAGTGGTTCCATGTTCCTTGACTTTGCAGAAGGGTCAGGGGCTGCAAATCGCTGGATCCTGGTGGTGTGGTGAAAGAGATCAATCACATCCTCGTGGGCAGATGCTGGAGGCTCTTACAAAATCGCAGGGTCTACAGAAATGCCCATTTTGTGAATTCTGACCACAGACTTGTTGTTGCTACTCTGAAGATCCAGCTTAGGTCCAGTAGGTTACCACCTACTAGGATAATGAGGCTGGACCTGGCCAGACTCCAAGATCAGGCTGTTTCTGACGAGTTTGCATGCTGTTTGTGTGAGGAACTTATGGATTTGTGTGCGACTGCCGATCCTAATGTGATATGGAAGACATTCTGTGACAAGACTCTGAAGGTTGCTGAGGGTTGTGTTGGTGTTACTGGTGTTCCCAGAAGGAGGTGTTTCATCTCACAGGGCACTCTGGACATCATCGAAAGGAGTTGCAGCGCATGGCTTGATGGCAACTCTGGAACTGAGAAGGATGGCTGTGAGGGCAGTGAGGGCAGATAAGGAGGCGTTTGTTAGAGGAATCTGTGAGCACACTGCTTACAGAGGAATTGAAGCATTTTGCACATTCAAATCTGTTCCTCGGAGAGTCGCAGTCTGGGCAGCTGATGGAATGGTTGTTACGGTTGACACTGCAGTTGTGACCCACTTTGTTGGCTACTTTGAGCAGCTGTTTAAAGCTAATTCTCCAGCTAGGATGCTGGATATCTCTGAGTCCATGGTTCTTGAGGCTGATCCTTCAATTAGCCATGAGCCACCCATTGTCTCTGAGATTGCACAGATGGTGAACCAGCTGAGGGTAGGGAAAGCTTCAGGGACCTGTGGTATCCGGGGTGAACTTCTCCAGGCTGTTGGTAAGGCTGTCTTCCTGCCATTGCAAGCAATCTTTGCTTCCATTTGGGAGACTGGCATCATCCCAACTGACTGGAAAACGGGACTTGTCATCTGTGTCTGGAAAGGGAAGAATGATCACCTGGATTGCTGCAAATACAGGGGGATAACACTGCTCTCAGTGCCTGGTAAGGTCCATGCTAGGGTTCATCCTCAATAGGATTTGTGATCACTTGCTCACCTACCATCGACCACATCTGGGCACTGAGGGTTCTCATGGAGTGCAAACGCGAATATCAGCAGAGTTTCATGTCAGCCTTTGTTGATTTTCGTAAAGTGTTCGACTGCCCTGTTGGACATCCCTGTTGTTACTCTCACTGCACCTTCTTCTTTCAGCTGTTCCCGTTAGGTGTTGCCATAGTGGATCATCTTTTTCCATATTACTCTCACTGAACCACTCGGAGTATTTGTATCACTGTATCTGAATGTGAATCACAGCTGTACAGCAGCTAATCGGAAAGAGAATTATCGGTGTACTGCATCAAGCACACGCTGCATCAGCCAGGCTGTCTATTGAACTGCTCTCATACGGCAAACGCTTCAGAGTCTTTCCTGTACGGACCTCATGGTTCAGAAACAGTTTCATCCCAAGAACTATAAACGCACTCAATCAGACCATCAAGTGCTCCTTGTAGAACTGTTTGTACTTATTTGTACTTAAGTACAATTACCTCAATGTAAAATTGTGATACAGTTATAATATTGCACAACCTGAGCCACTTTATAAAGCACGAATTTACATATTATGACAATATCATTTTTAAGATGAAATGCAGCAAAATATGTTTATTATATTATACAGATAAAACTTTAACTTTAACTACACGTTGCCACAGCGCTAGCTAGTTCAGGGATTGTTCCTGCCTCGCGCTGTATTTTTGCTGGTGCTGACATGACACTGGAAGGATAGATGGATATAATAATTAAACACGTACTACGAAGGTATTTCGATGTTCCTTAAAAGTTTTGAAGAATCGGCATTCTAAGCTTACAGATGGCTTAACATCTATTACAGAGCTGATTGTGTGGCGATTGGGTATCTGGAGAAAGAAAAGTAAGGACAGGAATTGGAGGTTAGTATGTTTGAAAGAGACAGTACTGCTACAATAAAGTATTTCATCGAAGGTCGCACATGGCGCAGCAAGCACCTTGCGTGAGACATGAACAATCACTGCGCTACCGTGTTCCCATGTTTAATAACATGCTTTAACTCCTATCATCATGAAAAAGATATCACGTATACATCTCAGTATTTTAATTATTCAGAGAGCTGTAATATCACGAATGTAATAGATTCTGTGTCCTGTCGGAGGAAGAGAAAGCCCGGAAGCACATAGTGATTCACACAGAGAGCACATAGAAGATCAAATACAAAACAAAGCATTTAACGTGCTACTTTAGTTACGACGGGTTGAGAAACAAGTAAATAAAATGATTTAGGATGAAGTTTATGATGTTCTACTTTAATGACAAAATAAACTATGTGATTAAAGTGGAAAATTAGAGATTAAAGTTGACATTTCGTGCTTTTTTCCCCACTGTGTGCCTTTTTTTTTCTCTGTACCCTAATAAGCTTTCATGTGACATTCAGACGGTGGGCTACGACTCGCCTTTTCATGGCGACTTTGATATGTGACAACTTCTTTTTTATTTCGGGCACTGTGCGACTTTGTGAACTTGAGCTTTCGAGTTTCTCCAACACGCTATGTCACTCGATCAGCTTCCTTTTGTTGATTATATCACTGTTTAAACCAACAAATAGTACGTTTTTCCTTGCCTCCACTTGGTATTTGCTGAAATTCTGTTATTTTCCCTCGTGCTTTTCCCATTGTCTTTTCACAGAAGGCTGAGCTTAAGGGCTATTTATATTGATTTGCATATTCAAAGAGGCGTAATTCTGGGAGGAGTTAGGGCAGGACAGAAGGCGCGTACACGTGCGTTTCACGCTGACCAGGATTTATGGAGCGGAAGAACGTGGAAGTTGGCGTTCGCACAAATTTATGCATCTGGATTTTTTTGTGCATAAGCACACATTTCCGCTTTTGTGCTTACGTCATGTTATAGTGCGAATTCTACGCACGCTGTTATGCATGAGGCCCCTGGTGCTTCCTGTCTTGGTATGTGGTTGCAAGATATGGACGCTATCCAGTGACCTCAGACGAAGACTGGACTCTCTCTCTTCGGAGAATCCCTGGGTATGGCTGGTTTGACTTTGTGTCTCGAATGAGTAGTTGCTCATGGAGTCCCAAATGAGGCACATAACGTGCATTGTGAGGGAGTGTCAGTTACGGCACTATGGCCATGTGGAGCAATTCCCTGAGGGTAATTTGGCTCGCAGAATCATCATGGTTGAGGACACGAGTGACCCCCAGTGGGGGGGGTTGCCAACCAGGATCCCGAGCTGTTTCGTTGTGTGGTGGGTGCAGCAATGTGCTGTACCAGTTCATGCTCCCTGACCTGACCTGACCTACCAAGCACTAAACTCCAACTACTCAATAACAAAGAAAATATACAAACAGCTCTCCTCACACATCATATATTGATTCTGAGGGAACCTGCTTACCCACCATAATTTAGCCACAATGTTATATTGGAGGGCGGCACGGTGGCGCAGTGGGTAGCACAGCTGCCTCGCAGTTAGGAGACCCGGGTTCGCTTCCCAGGTCCTCCCTGCATGGAGTTTGCATATTCTCCCCGTGTCTGCGTGGGTTTCCTCTGGGTACTCCGGTTTCCTCCCACAGTCCAAAGACATGCAGCTTAGGTGCATTGGCGATTCTAAATTGTGCTGTGTGTGTGTGTGCCCTGTGGTGGGCTGGCACCTTGCCCGGGGTTTGTTTCCTGCCTTGCGCCCTGTGCAGGCTGGGATTGGTTCCAGCAGACCCCCGTGACCCTGTAGTTAGGATATAGCGGGTTGGATAATGGATGGATGAATGAATGAATGTTATATTGGAATCATTGAGCCAGTTCTCTCTGTCTCAATTAATTATTTACACTATTTAAACAATATTTATTAAGTATTGTTTATTAGATGTAATTATTCAGGATGCACATGGCATCCCACCAGGAGCTCGCCATTGAGCCCCACCTCCAGGCCGGGCTCCAGGGGGGGGCCCCAGTGACCCGCGTCCGGGCGAGGGAAAACGCTGTCCAAATTTTTTATTCATCATAGACGGTCTGCTGAACCGCGCTTTGTCTCATCCCTCACCTAGGACCAGTTTGCCTTGGGTGGCCCTACCAGGGGCATAAAGCCCAGGACAACAGAGCTCCTAGGATCATTGGGACACGCAAACCCCTCCACCACGATAAGGTGGCGGTTCGAGGAGGGGTCTATGCACTTCCACTCCATAAATACCCGTCAGCGTTAAATGTAATGTGCCTGCCGCCCTCCCCCCACGACTGAATATGCAAATTAATATAAATAGACCCTTAAGTTCAGCATTTTTTGAAAAGACAATGACAAAAGCACGGGGGAAAAAGAAGAATTTCAGCAAATGTGAAGTGGAGGCAAGGAAAAAGGTATTATTTGTTGGCTTAAGCGGTGGTATAAACAACAAAAGTAAGTTGTTTAACTGATAGAGTGACGGAGAAACTCGAAAGTTCAAGTTGAGAAAGTCACAGAGTGCCCCTAATAAAAAAGAAGTGGTCAGATATCAAAGTCACTGTGAAAAGGCAATTCATAGCTCACCATCTGAGTGTCATATGGAAGCATATTAGGGTACAGAGAAAAGAAAAAAATACGGACACAGTGAAAAAATTTCCACTTTAATCTCATAGTTTATTTTGTCATTAAAGTAGAACACCGTAAACGTCATCTTAAAATCGATGTTTAATTTACTAGTTTCTCAAATCCCATCATAATTAAAGTAGCACATTAAATGCTTCCTATTCTGTGTGTGAATCACCATGTGCTTCTTAAGTGGGCTTTCTGTTTCACAGACAGGAGCACACAAGACATTGAAATGTCAAAGTGTTCTTACTGGTTCAGAGTTGAATCCTGTCCTTGAAGCCATTGAATGCCTCTTCTGGGTGTCACTGTGTAAAGCATCCCTCACTATATAGCGGAAGACACAAGCTAAACAGTAAAAAGACAGTGCCACACAAACAGACATCCTCCAATGGTTTGCCAACACTTTTAATAGTCTGCACAAAACCCAATCCACCCACGTTGGAATGTCGTGCTTTTTTGGAGCACTCCCTCTCCAGGGGCCTCATGTATTAACGCTGTGTACGCACAAAAATGTATATGCTCGTTTCCACGCTCACATCGTGATATTTTTATACAGATTTTATAAAAATTAAACTTGCCGTAAAGCCACGCACATTCTCACGACAGCTCCCTCCCTTGTATACACACATTCCTGCTGGGTTTTGCAAACTGGCGGCATCAAAGCAGTGCTGCTGTTCCTGTGTGGTTTCCCTTTCTTTTTTAGATTCACATCCATGACGTGGGATTTTTCAAATACACTGAAATTAACCCCATATCGTTTATAAATTTAAGGCACCTGGTTGTAATCAACCTGTAATCATATAATGGTGCACAGAATGGCCAATCTGTTCCAAATACCATAGCTGCTTTAGCGTTGTTACTCTCAGCGCACCACTCAGAGTATTTTAACCCATTGTATGTGTGTGTGGAATCACAGCTGTACAGCAGCTGATTGGAAAGCTCTATGGCAAGTTGTGTTGAGAGCACAGTGAATTATCGGGATACAGCTTCTAGTACACACTGCCTCAGGAAAGCCACCAGCATCTGTATAGATTCCACTCAGCCATGTGCACAGTCTATTTAAACTTCTCCCATGTAGCAAACACTTCAGAGTCTTTCCTGTGTGGACCTTGAGGCTCAGAAACAGTTTTATCCCAAGAGCTTTAAACACACTCAATCAGTCCATCAAATGCTCCTGATAGAACTGTTAGTACTTTAATTACATAAATAAAATGTTGCTGGTAATTGAATTTTTTGATAATTAAATGGTTTGTACTTCTTCTAACACTACATCTATTTTCCCTGATTTAATAATAATGTGACTTCCAGTTCTTTATATGCTGCTGGTAAGCTGCATATTTCTATGCCAATGCCATCTCTAGACTTACTGTGGCATTGCAATTTGACTTGTATTCCTAAGCCAAAATCACAAAGCCTGTATCACGCTCTTTTCAGCTATTAGGACAAACAAGTCTCGCTTCCAGGCTTGTTTCAGGAAGGACATGCCTTACCACTCATTGAACATTTCCTATTGTCATTCTCCACTAAGTTTACTTTCATGTGTACACAGTGCAATTTTGACATGCATTTTACCACAGAATAGTGACAGCAGTATAATATCACAGACCAAGAATACAACACCTGGTGATGTTTAAAAGATCAGACACATTTGCACATGTGTGAGAGGACCTCCAGATTATTTTAATTATGTTCCTGGCACCAAGTCCACCATGTTTTGCATGTTGGGATGAACACCACAGTATTTTTTCAATCCTAGACCTAGGACTGTCCTTTTTTATTGTCTGAAAGATGTCATGGGATATGCATTTTTGTGAAATATCATAAAGATGATCCTCGTCTTCAGCCTCTGACATCATCTCCTCTACTTCATTTTCATGACGAAAGAAATCCAATACAACCACACTGGCAATAACAGTAGGACTTTTGTGAATAGGAACAACAGGGCCACCAGGCAGAAGAATAAATATGTTGTGAGGGCCACATGAATGCTTATCACCCCCACTGTTGGTGTCAGTGCTTCAAGCACTACATAGAATTATCAGAGTCTATGTTCTGATACTCTCAAACCCTTTTACAGGAAGGTTTTGTAAAAGTCGTCCTGAGGCATGGGATTTGTTTCATAATCATAAGACATGGGAAAGTACCATCAGAGTCAAATACACAAAGTTGGAAAGAAAACAAATGTAACTGGGATGCATTTCAGAGAATTTACACATAGACAGCGCTCCAGGTCTAAATTACTCTAAACCACATGTTTGTGTATAAAGTATGACAAAGTACGCATAGGTCTTTTATCTATCTGTCCTACCAAATTAGGAAAAGTCAATCCATGAGGCCAAGCTTTCATTTATATAATACTAGCAAAATACCCGCGCTTCACAGCGGAGAAGTAGTGTGTTAAAGAGGTTATGAAAAAGTAAAGGAAACATTTTAAAAATAACGTAACATGATTGTCAATGTAATTGTGTTGTCATTGTTATGAGTGTTGCTGTCATATATATATACATATACACACACATATACACACATATACAGATATATTATATATACATATACACATATATTTTATATATATATATTTTTTATATATATATATATATATATATATATATATATATATATATATTCACATACATACATACATATACACACATAGATGCAGTTACAATAACATAGAAATCAATATAAACAACATTAACATCATTATCATATGAGAATATGAAGTAATATATAAGAAGCACATTTCATATAAATATAAATTATTAAACAGTAAAATCTTCTTCTATAATTTGCTACCGTGGCTTTTCGTTGGTCTGTCCAGGATTTTAAATCACATGTAGCTTGCAAACCGTTTCACGTATTGACTTGAAATGTGGTACACATATAATACGTCACGTCTGCTATCCGCTTTATGGGTGATGAATGTATTACTCTTTTTATGTTTATTTTATTTTAGAATCAACTCCTATCTGCGCACACCAGGGCGGCCGTGGGCAGATGCGTATGGTGTACTCACTCCATGTTATCGTGCATTGCGCTGTCACTGGTATTTTGATAAAAGAATTTGAACAATATATAAGAAGCATGTAAATTATTAAACAGTAAAACATTAACATTTAAGAAGTAAAGTTACATTGAGTACTACTGCAGTGCCTTCGGGTATACCTCATTTTTTCTTTGCCCATTACATGGTTAAATGTATACATTTTTTGGTGTACCTACCCGAGAACACGCGACATATAACCGACCGTGGGAGAAGCATGGATTTTAAACACGCGTTGAGTTCATCTGCTGGTCTCCCTCGTGGAATAACTGGTAATGTTTGACTAAAATCTACAGCGAGTAAAACGACATTACCTCCTTTATTTTTTTTACGATCTCTGAGATCTTGCTTTTTTCGGTTCAAGGCTTCATAAGCTCTTTTATGTTCAATGTTGTACTTAATAAGTACTAATTATCACAAACCATCATCTTTGAATGTTGCAAGACTTTCGCCTTGTATGTAGATCGGGGTAATTACATTCATTGCATTCCTAGTCTGAATCACAATCTGATTGTATGGGTGGTTACCTGGCACTGTAGGGTTGCCACCCGTCCTTTAAAATACGGAATCGTGCCGCGTTTGAGAATGAAATTGCGCGTCCCGTTTTGAATCAATACTGGACGGGATTTATCCCGTATTTTTTTTATCATTTTTTTTTTTAAAGCAGCGTCTCATGCAAATCATCCCACACGCATTTTATGAAGATGCCTCCTTTCCTACTTTTGATTGGGTAATACTTGATGTCATCGTTAGTTTGATTGGTGTTTTTAACTGTCCAGTGAGGAGGGCGTGTCTTTTAAGTACAGTGTGCAAAGTGTTGGCACTGAGATGTTGCGTCAGCGCCATAGTTGAAGCCCCTAACGTTGCGGTCAGCAAGTCGGCTAACATCCGCCATGTGCCGTCTTTCAGTTGCGAGAAGCAGATCATAGAATGGTTGAAACTGTTGCCCCTAACGTTGCGCCAGGGCGTGTGCTTCGTTTATACCTCGTGTCTTCTCATTAAACTTTTATCTCGCGAATATGTTATTGCAATCCGCAGCGGGAGCGTTTCTATAAACTTAATTTAAACTTACGTTTTACACCGTGCTTTGTTTCTCTTATGAACATGCTTGTATGCTTAACTCGCTCCGTTCTCAATTGTTTAATTAATTTTTTGCTCTTCGCTGTTTGCGGCTGTTCCTCCATTTCCCCCTACTTCGTTCTTTTATCTCGCGAATATGTTATTGCAATCCTTAACGGGAGCGTTTCAATAAACTGATTGAAAATAGTTTTGCATTTACCTTTTTAGTAAAAGGCGAGCTTTTAAGCCTGAGAAATCACCCCGTAAATGCACACGTTTAATTGGACATGTGTTAATATGTATGGTTACACAGTATTAAAAGACAGTGAACAACGTCAGTTACCTTTCTTCCCGCGTTTGATAAAAGGTGAGCTTTTAAGCCTCAGAAATCACCCCGTAAATGCACACGTTTAATTGCACATGTGTTAATATGTATGCTCACACAGTATTAAAAGACAGTCAAAAATTAACGTCATTTACCTTCGTTCCCGCGTGTGACTCGTGCTGTAAATGTCTTCCTTGTTTTTAGTTCACGTGATTACGTAGGAGGCGTGATGACGCGATACGTGACTCCGCCTCCTCCATTACAGTGTATGGACAAAAAATATGTTCCAGTTATGACCATTACGCTTTGAATTTCGAAATGAAACCTGCCTAACTTTTGTAAGTAAGCTGTAAGGAATGAGCCTGCCAAATTTCAGCGTTCCACCTACACGGGAATTTGGAGAATTAGTGATGAGTGAGTCAGTCAGTGAGTGAGTGAGTCAGTCAGTCAGTCAGTGAGGGCTTTGCCTTTTATTATCCATATTACTAACCGAGAATGCTAAACCGGATGATGGACGCAGGCACATCCGGCCATGGGCCATAGCTGCAAAAAGACGTACTGCACAGGCGCAAAAAGAGTCCGCGAGAGTCGGCTGAGGAGCCGAGAAAGGCGGACAAAAGAGGGCGAGAGAGGCGGATGAGGGGCCGCGAGAGGCGCAGGCGCAAAAAGAGTCCGTGAGAGTCGGAGAAAGGCGGAGAAAAGAGGGCGACAAAGGCGGATGAGGGGCCGCGAGTGGCGGACAAGACCACAGAAAAAAGGAGTGAGCACATACAAAAAGGAGAAATGAGGCGCAAAGTCAAACGCAGGAAAAGCACGAAACACATTGCACACGAAACTAGACCCGAAAAAAAAATTAAAAAAAAAAAAAGAGGCTCGCGCACAACAGCAAGGCACCCCCCCCCCACTACAGGCACCGGACGGGACACACACCAAGAGGGGGATTCAACAAGCCCATGGAACACAAAAAAAAGAACACAAAACCACCCCACAGACCCTACAAGCGAGGGACGGGACACACACAAAGAGGGGGATTCAACAAGACACAGGAACACAAAAAGAAAGAAGACGCTCACGCGACAACAATCCTCAACAATCCCCCCCCCCCACCCACATCCATAAGAAGTCACACCCAAAGCCACATATTCTAAAGTGAACGTCAGCACCTTCACACTAGACAGCATAGGTGTCAGCATTGGTGGATCTCCTTACAATAAAGCACTATTAACCGTTCAACTGCAGAAAAGGAAACATATTAACAGTGACTGCGACCCTCCTTATTACTTATCCATATTTCGGATGCTGAGAAAGAAACAAGTCATGAATACACGGTCACGGGTACAAAACGAAAAGGAAAGGATAACAGGAACAAACACACGAACACGAAAGAAACAACAAAATAGACGGCTATGCAGCATAGGTGGATCTCATTACAATAAGGCACTATTAACCGTTCAACCGCAGAAAAGTCTCCATATTAACAGTGAGTGCAATACTCCTTATTACTTATCCATATTTCTAAAAGAAAAAATGTCTCGACTCCAAAAACGCAAAGCTCAACTAAAGCTTCTAACTAACGATGTACCTAAAAGTAAAAACTTTATGAACTGCGTTAGATCCTACAATAGTTCATTTGCTTTTAGTAAATATCAGGCCACCAAAAGGCAATGGCCCATACTGCTTTCCCATATGTGCACAAATACTGCATCGCATTGGAACAGTGCACCCTGAAACAAATCAACAACGCAAATATGCACAAATCTACATCCTGGATCCACATGACGCAAACTATCAATCAAAGTGCTGCATCGCAACAGGCACGGATTCAAAACGAAACACCTCCCGTCTCAGACATACGTTAACGGCATGAAGGCTACAACGGGCGTCTCACACAGCACAGGCAAATCGATTACAGCTCCAAAACAACACGTCCCAAATACTACATATGCAACAACGCGCCTCTCAAACGGCACAAGCAAAACATACACCGGGAAAATTCATTCGGATTAATGAATGTCATTTGCAATCATTGTCATTCAGTTCACTTCCCTGAAGAAACAACTGGCAATACAAGTAATACATTTAGACGTTGTTGTCAAAAGGGTCAAATTAGACTGCCTTCTTTACATTCATATACTGAATATCTACAGAAGATTCTAACTGACGATGTACCTGAAAGTGAAATCTTTATCAACTGCATTAGATCCTACAAATCGGTATCCACTATGAACATTAACGGTGGCACTGCACGTGACATCCGTCTTCAAAAAATGTTGTTTATTGATGAATGTACAATGGCATGAAGTCACTTACTCAACACCATTCATAAACTTCTACAAACGTTTATGAATAATAATATTCGATTTGGAGGAAAGGTACTTTTATTAGGAGGAGATTTTAAACAGTGATTAGCTATTCTTCCAGATGCCATGCACTCAGCTATTGTTCAGTGCACCTTAAAATACGCAGACAATTGGCATTGCTTTCAAAAGATACAGTTAGTAAAAAAGATACGATGTCCAGAACCAGATCATAACAATTGCTTATTACAACTGAGAGATGGTACACTCACCAATACAGATGGACTTCAGCCACATATTATTACAATTCCTCAAGCCTTTATCTGCGACGACTTAGTTACAGAGAGATTTGGAACAGCAATCTCATTAGACCAAATGCCCCTTTTAACACAACGCACTATATTATGTCCAAAAAATATTAATGTGGAAAACATAAATACCCAAGTCATTCCATTACTTCCCGGAGAGACACAACTCTTTCTAAGCTCTGACAAAGTTGACTCTGATCACGATAATGACCATCTTCATTGACCTTACAAGTTCTGACCTGGAATTACCTTTTACACTTAAACGGCGTGTACAAAGAAATTTTCCAATAAACCTTTACACTGTGCCACACACTTTATTGTTTGCTTTCTATTTGCATCATCTACACCGTCACACTATTCTATATCTCATTCATACATCACGCTCTTTGTCATTCCCAACACCAGGGGTTGGCGAGCGAAGCGAGCAGGGGGCGGAGCCCCCTAGTTATAGATAAAATAGCTAGTTATGGCAAGTCATGTCATGTGACATCCTCTGCAATTCAGTCATGGTGGTCCGCGACCTGCCAGACAATTGGTTTTCATGTCATGGAAGCTGCTGTGTATGCAAGAAATGACAAACAATGAGTCCTCAGCTGGAGGTACAATGCATGCAGGGTGGCTGGAATGAAAGAAGCAAAATAGATGGTTTTTACTACGCAAACAGAAGAGGGGCTCATCTGATCAATGTCTTGTGTTTGTTGTTCCAGAATTTGATGGAAGAAGGTAAAAGATGGACAGAGACTGCAGCTTAACGCAACATACATGGAGGATATTTACACAGCCATCAATACTGTCAAGCATCATGTTAACTGGCTGTCAAAATGTGGTAAGCTTGTAGTACTTTGGAAATTTGAAATTTTGCTGAAAAGTTGTGAGTGATTCATTTAAGTTGTCATCCCCTGTGATTCCTAGTCATATATTTTGACATCCTGAAGGCCACAGGATGCAGCCACTGCAGTTGGAAAGTTTGGCATTGTTTCTAACTTGAAGTTATGTAGCATGCCACTGGCCTTATTAAGAAACAGTTAGATCAAACTGGGCTTTTATAGGAACATAAGAAGATGGACAAATGAGAGGAGAGTCCATCAGACTGCTTTTTTTTATTTAAGTTTATCCAATATCTCATGTGCATTTGTTTTCTTTCTCCATATTTCCTATATGGAGGAAATAACATTTTCATGAAAATATCAAGTTCAGGTTTTCAATGGAAAATCATATTTTAAGCATTTCTGGTAAGATGTATATCAGTGTGCCTGTATATGTGGTAGAGAAATGTTGTGAACATTGAAACTTGAGCACGAATGACAAGATTCTCAACTTGTACTTGATTCTCAACCTTGTGGACAGGATGCACTCTTTATAAATACTTTTTTGAGTTTTGATTCAGTCCAAATGTTGAGCTCTGAGCTTTTAAAGTTCTAAACTTTCAGGTTTTACCAAATTACTTCCATGTATACTTTGGTAAATTCTCACCGTAAACCGTTTTCATAGAGAAAGTCAGGTGTTGGCCACATCCTTTTTTAAATGTTGTGAAAGTGTTTGCTTTGACTACATGTCTTTATAATTTGTCGCCAAATCCCAAAATCCTTTGTCTGAAGATCTGCACTTCTTCTTAATTTCCTTGAATACTTGATTCAACTTTAGGAACGCCGCTGGATCAGTTTTATTGAAACCTTTGGGAATTTTGAATACTTGGATAAGGCCTCCATGCATTTGTTATGTAGAATAGTCAAATCAGCTGCATGACAAGAAAGGAAGGTTTTTGGGGGTGAGATCAACAGTCTAAAGAGAATAATGGTATCTGCTATTACTGACCATAAGTGAAAAATGTGCAGAGACATTGTGTTTCTTCCCATTACCTCACTTTTAACATTATGTATTTGTGATTTTGTGGCACCTTCTGACAATTTTTTTCAAAAAGATATTGTGCAACTAGGAGAGTAACCAGATATATCCCAGGACTAGCCTAACAGGCACAGAAAATGAAACCTATTTACAGTAGTCTCGAGCAGAGGAGACTATGTGAAGATCTAAGCCAGGTCTTCAAACTTCTCAAACACATTGATTAAGGAGATCCAGTACAATTCGTTCAACGTAACGGTAAATTACATACTCAAAAACATCAGTGGAAATTAAGGAGAAGAGCATTTAGGGCTGAAGCCAAGAAGTACTTCTTTATGTAAAGAGTTGTGGGACTCTGAAACAAACTACTGAGCCATGTGGTTGAAGCAGAAACCTTGAGAACATTTAAAAAGAATCTGGATAAGATATTGGGACAGCTTAGCTATTAGCTGAACACATGAGCTTGATGGACTGAATGGTCTCTTCTTTTTTTACTTCAATTTCCTATGTTCTTATACACTAAAGCCATATTGAAAGCTCATGGTAAACATCTGTGGGGTGTCATTTATGTCTTTAGTAAGAACACTTGTACTAATATGACATATTTTCTGCACTCTATCTTAGATGTATACAGTTTATAAATCAGTGGAGTATTTAAGAATTGTCTCAGCAGATATATTTTATACCTAATTTTGGGGGATTACCTTCTCTCTCTCTCTCATTTTTCCTAGGGCACGAAGCGGAAGCGGAAGCAAAGCAGAAGCGGACAATGGCCGACAGTGAGGTGAATCGCATTGCAACTGTAGTCGAGGAACTCCAGGCACTCGATGAACAGATTCAGAATCTTCTGTCCAGACGAAGATACCTCAGAGATCTGAAGGCTCGGCTGTTGGATAAACCGTCCTCGCCATCTGTTATCGGCGTAACATCAACCCCGCGTTGTGCCGCGCAAGTCACCTTCACCCCCGCGCCTCGTAGGAGCGACACCGATGATGACCTCGGTGTATTTCAGCTATGCAGGCGGGGGTTCAAAGCCAGAACACCTCCATCGGCACAGGCAAGCATCTTAACCCAGAACCGGTTTGACCCTCTAAGCGTCCCCAGTTCGCCTTCAGCTCCTGGTGATGTAATTGTGGTAGGTGATTCTATTGTTAGGAACCTCAATATCACTTGCCCTAATAGAAAATCTTTTGTTTCTTGTTTTCCCGGTGCTCGTGTCCGAGATGTGACGAGACGTGCGCCGGCGATCTACAAGAACAGGGCAGTTGGAGCCATTGTTATACATGCTGGCGTAAACGACATAAGGCACCGACAGTCGGAGATCCTCAAGGCAGACTTCACTGCATTAATTAAAGACACAAAGGAGAGGACCCCATCGGCAAAGATATTCATCTCGGGTCCACTCCCTCTCGTCAGACGATCAAACGAGTATTACAGTCGTCTGCTTGGTTTAAACAACTGGCTGCAGGGCTTCTGCAAGAATCAAGACATCGGGTTCATTAACAACTGGGATCTCTTTTGGGAAAGACCGCGTTTCTTCAAGCGAGATGGCCTGCATCCGAACAGCTTCGGCGCCCGGGTCCTCTCCGAAAACATAGCGAAGGTAATTCGTTTATCTTGACTATCTATCTCTGCTTTTAACCCCTTCCGAAATGCCACTCCTGTGTTTGGTCATGATAATTGTTTAAAAAAATCTTCCATAAAAGTGCGCAACATAAATACTGTAATAACCAATCTTAATGCACATAGAAAATCTAGGCAATACGGCATAAACGCCAATAATTTAATTAAAGTTACTACTTTAGATGAACAATGTATTAAAACTGTAAAAACAGATCATAGATTAAATAAAAAATACACGCAGAGCGGCGCTAATAAAAATAACTTAATTCCTGTTCCCTATATCAATAACGCACATAGTATTCATCTCTGCTCCTCCGAAACATTGAATATGGCACTATTAAATATTAGAGCTTTAACTAACAAGACGTTTTTTATCAACGACATTATTAGTGAAAAAAAAATAGATTTTATTGCACTAAGTGAAACGTGGCTTAGCTCAGATGGCGCAGCTGTTTTAATCGAATCTGCGCCTCCGGATTACAGTTTTACTCGTGCTGATCGCCAAGGAAAGAGAGGTGGAGGGCTAGCAAACATTTACTCTAGCAGGTTAAAATGTAAAAATATCAGTTTTGGTAAGTTCAAGTCTTTTGAGTATCTCGCCATTGTTATTCAGGGAGATTCTCACGTTCTAGTATTATCCGTGTATAGACCTCCTAAATTCAACGCGTCTTTCTTTGAGGAATTCTCTGACTTGATGTCAATCTTAATTACGAACTATGACGCACTCTTAATAGTCGGCGACTTTAATTTTCATGTAGATAATCAATGTGACCAAAAAGTAAAAGAATTTATGAACCTCCTGGACTCTTTTGATTTGAGACAGCTCGTTAATCAGCCTACACATAAAGCAGGTCATACGTTAGACTTAGTAATTACTAAAGGACTAAAAGTTGATATAAAGCAGGTCATTGATACGGGTCTTTCAGACCATTTTCTTCTACTTTTTAATATAGAAATAATGATAGAAAACACTCATGAGAAGCATATTGTTAAAAAACGCTTCTTTGACTCATCAGCAACTTTAAAACTTACAAACATTCTAACCAATCAGTCCGTTTATAGTGCCAACTATAATAGCGAGGAGAATGTAAATAGTAAGGTGGAAAGATTTAATACTAAACTGAGGGCTGCTGTTGACATAGTTGCACCTGAAAAGACAGTTAAAAAATCTTCTAGCATTGTTATACCTTGGAAGACCCAAAGAGTGTCTGATTTAAAGAGAACATGCCGTAGAGCTGAGCGTAAATGGAGGAAGACTAAACTAACTATTGACTATGAGATATTAAAAGTTAAAATAACAGAATACAATAACACAGTCCGTCTTGAGAGGCGCTGCTATTTCTCTAAGATTATAAATAACAATGCTAGTAATCCCAGAGTGTTATTTTCGACAATTGATCATCTGTTAAACCCAGGTAACTCAAAGGAATGCCTCCTAAGTACTTCCAGTAAAACCTGTGAGGCTATCGCTGTATTTTTCAAACAAAAAATTAATGATATTAGAAATAACATAGTATATCTCCCCAACACTAAGGATCCCCCGAAACCCCAGTACTCCATAATAAATAAATTAGAGTCTTTCACTAGGATAGATTTACCTGATTTACATAAAATAATTTCTCAAATGAAACCATCCACCTGTGCCCTTGACCCAATACCAACAAATTTTTTCAAAGAAGTATCGGGTGTGCTTATTGATAATGTTCTTGACATAGTAAATTCGTCATTAGATACGGGGGTCTTCCCAGACTGTCTTAAGACTGCGGTAGTTAAACCCCTACTTAAGAAAAATAATCTCGACCCCTCTTCTCTTGAAAATTATAGACCCATCTCTAACCTGCCTTTCTTAAGTAAAATTCTAGAGAAGGCAGTCATTATACAGTTAAATGAGCACCTCAATAAACATGCTATTCTTGATAAATTTCAGTCAGGTTTTAGAACAAATCACAGCACAGAAACTGCACTCGTTAAAGTAGTAAATGACTTGCGGGTAAATGCAGACAGAGGCCATTTATCTGTTCTCATCCTCTTAGATTTGAGTGCCGCATTTGACACTATTGATCATAATATTCTTAAGAATCGCCTTAGTCAATGGGTGGGCCTCTCTGGCAGTGTCTTAAACTGGTTTGAATCCTACCTGGCAGGGAGAAAATTCTTTGTTAGTTGTGGTAATTATAACTCAAAGACACATGATATTCTATATGGTGTTCCACAAGGCTCTATCCTGGGTCCGCTGCTCTTCTCAATCTACATGCTTCCATTAGGTCAGATTATCTCGGGACATAACGTGAGCTACCACAGCTATGCTGATGACACACAGCTGTATTTATCAATAGCACCTGATGACCCCAAATCTCTTGATTCGCTAACACAATGTCTAACCTGTATCTCAGAATGGATGAATAGTAACTTTCTCAAATTAAATAAAGAAAAAACCGAAATCTTAGTGATTGGCAATAATGGATACAATGAGGCTATTAGAAATAAACTGGATGCATTAGGATTAAAAGTCAAATCGGAGGTAAAAAGCTTAGGGGTAACCGTTGATTGTAATCTGAATTTTAAATCGCATATTAATAAAATCATTAGGACAGCATTTTTTCACCTAAGGAACATAGCAAAAGTTAGACCTCTTATATCATCGAAAGATGCAGAGAAATTAGTTCATGCGTTTGTCTTTAGTCGGCTAGATTACTGTAATGCACTCCTCTCAGGACTACCCAAAAAAGACATCAATCGTTTGCAGTTAGTGCAGAATGCAGCTGCTAGAATCCTTACCAGGAAAAGAAAATCCGAACACATTTCTCCAGTTTTGATGTCACTACACTGGTTACCTGTGTCATTCAGAATTGACTTTAAAATTCTGCTTATGGTTTATAAAGCTTTAAATAATCTCGCCCCGTCTTATATATCGGAATGTCTGACACCTTATATTCCAAATCGCAACCTCAGATCCTCAACTGAGTGTCTCCTTAGAATTCCAAGAGCAAAACTTAAAAGAAGTGGTGAGGCGGCCTTCTGCTGTTATGCACCTAAAATCTGGAATAGCCTGCCAGTAGGAATTCGCCAGGCTAATACAGTGGAGCACTTTAAAAAACTACTGAAAACACATTACTTTAACATGGCCTTCTCATAACTTCACTGTAATTTAATCCTGACACTCTGTATATCCAATTCATTATAATAACTATTCATTCAAAATTTGTACTAACCCCTACTCTCTCTTCTGTTTTCTTTTCCGGTGTCCTATTGGTGGTGGCTTGTGCCACCACCATCTACCCAAAGCACCATGATGTTCCAACAATGATGGATGGATTAAAAGCCAGAAGTCTGTATAACCATCAGCATCAAGTGACTCCGTGAGAACCCTAACTACAAAGAGGACTATTTCATTTATGTTAGGTAGAATGCCCAAAGGGGACTGGGCGGTCTCGTGGCCTGGAACCCCTACAGATTTTATTTTTTTCTCCAGCCTTCTGGAGTTTTTTTTTGTTTTTTCTGTCCACCCTGGCCATCGGACCTTACTCCTTTCTATGTTAACTAATGTTGTCTTATTTTAATTTCTTATTTGTCTTTTATTCTTCTTTTCTTCATTATGTAAAGCACTTTGAGCTACTTTTTGTATGAAAATGTGCTATATAAATAAATGTTGTTGTTGTTGTTATTATAGATACATTTTATTATTTGTACATTTCGAAATACAAAAATTATAATGTCTTCAAGTTTTCACATAACTTCACATAACATAGCTCTCACAAAATCTATTTATCCTTCCACCCAACCATCTACTGATTATTTATCATTCCACTTAATCCATTTCTGAGTTACTGAAACATGTAGAATCCACACTGACAATGACCAGGCCGAGATTCTAGCCCACATTCTGGACGAAGTCTAAGGCAGCAGTGCTAACTACTGCATCACCATGCCAGTCTGCTGCAAAATGAAATAATAAAAGAAGCAAGCAATTTTAGATTGCCATTTTCTGGCGTTCTATGCATAATCATTAAAATGCAAATCAATAAAACAAAACAGACTATACTTTGTCTATATACTGCATCAGTGAGCAGTTGCTTGACATATCTACTGAATACTTTTATACAAGGATGCAAGAAATCTCAGCATTTTAAAATTCAGTTGTCCTTGCATGAAATGAAATCTGTCATAATTATAAAACAAAAGTTCTTGTTTGCTATCTTACTGTTTCTGCTTAAGCATGAAGTGCCTTTCACTCGACACTTTCCAGCCTTATAAGCTTAAGACTGATATTCTTCTGTTCCACAATTCATTCTTAGATTGGATCGGAAAGCAAAATATTTGTTTGAAGATTAAGTTTTAAACGACAGATTTCTTGCCCTTAAAAGGCCTTGTGTGTGTTAGTCAAACATCAGCCAAAGTGCTGCATATTGTTTTATAGTTTTCTTAAATGAGTCAGAAAAACTAAGATAAAGTCTTGTCCTATTTATCTAAAGAAAGTGTATTTAAAGCTACGCACCTTTTTTGGCTAGGGAATGAAAATAACCATATATATATATTTTAATTTATCAAATTAATTTATAATTATCATATACTGTAATCAGTAGTACCAACACTAGTCATTTTATCAATGTTTACTAGATATAATACCATTCATATTAGTAGTACTAATATATAAGTAGTACTCCATGCAATTCACTTTTTCTTATATAGCGTTCGATAGAATAGACTGACATTATCCTTTCTGCTCTGCCTGAAACACAGGTCCTTGGCTTAAAAAGTCCAGACACTCTTAATTAATGTTAGCTAAATAGTCTCAGTTTCCATGACAGGGCCCCTTATTGGATTGCCGCCTCTGCACTTTATCTGATAAGATGATCAATTCCAAACCAAGTAACATTACAGTGACATCTCTTAGAGGCATCATCTGGACACCCAAATTCAAGCAAAGAGCCATACTTCAATAAGTAGCTGTCTCTCGTGTGTACGCGCATGGGAGACAGCTTGAGTGTTAGACCAGGGGTTGGCGCTGTGTACTAATTCCTTCTTTTCTCCTCAATCTGCAGGATGGAAGATTGACAGCCACTCCATCACTGACATTACTTCCATGTCTATCTTCCTGGATCCTCTTCTTCCTGCCTCTTGAACTCATAACCTGGAAATCAGCCATCTTATTTCAGATCCTACTCAAAACCCCATTCTGAAAAGACAACTCCACATTTACTGCATGTTTTTTTTTTTGTTTTTTTCTTATCTAATCATAAAGGGTCACCAAGGTGGTTCCCTAACTCTTTATCTTTGTTTGTGTCCTGTTTTACAAGCAACACTGATGGACAAAACTTTGCTCCATCAATTAAAAAAGGATGGGCTTAGATGCACCTAAGAAACCAATGGCAAGAAATCTGCTCCTTCCTTTAAAACTACCATAGATACCCCAAATGCTGCTTCCTCTATCAGCTCACTGGTTGTAACTTTTGCTCGGCAGCAGAGATCCATTGCTTATAAAATGTAGTTGTAACAAAGGATAGAGCAATCCCTTCTACTCCAAAGAGTAATTGGAAAAATGGAAGACAGTCCATAAAAGGAATTGGACTAGGGGTGCCATTAGTCCACACCTTGCTAAGATAGCAAGTGCATGAGCAGAGAAAGACCCCATGCTCATTTTGCTGAAAACAGTAACTGACTGATCACCAGCTAACTTAGCTGACAGGATTTTGCTAGCAACAAGATGATCAACACAGTGTGTTTGAACCACAAAGAGAAACTGTAGCACCACTCACAACCAGAATTCATTTGCTTCTTGGGCTCCACAAGGCATTACCATAATGAAGAGCATTTTGTGAAGAATAAATCTTATATTTTGTAAAGATTTTTCAAGATCCATTTGTACCCAACCTGTGAATTTGAAGGTGTTTTCCCTCCCAATGGGCATTGTTGGAAGTATTTTTTTGGGACTTATGTGCTTTGGAACTCCACGTTCATGACAAAAGCAAGCTAATGTGTTAATTTCCTGGTTTCACTGTAACTGAAAGGTAATAACCTTGTGAAGGATAAGTTCAAGCTGTTAGAAATTTCTTTCTGAACCCAGTAAGAAAATGATAAGCAGCATGCACACATGGAAACTCTGTATGGGGTGAAGTAAGCCAGTGTAGATGAAATGAATACTATGGTGCAGGCAACAGAAGCTTCACAATTAGCTAAAGAACACATGAATTGAAAGATCAGAATTCAGAAGAAATGTGCTTATTTCTAGATGAAAGAAAAAGTTTGACTAATCTAATGTGATTTTATGTTTGGTGTTGTTTTATAAATGTCCTTTGTCTCTATCTATCTATCTATTGAATGTGCATATATATATATATATATATATATATATATATATATATATATATATATATACATATATATATATACTATATTTATATATACATATATATCTATACTAATAAAAGGCAAAGCCCTCACTGACTCACTGACTGACTGACTGACTGACTGACTGATTCACTCATCACTAATTCTCCAATTTCCCGTGTAGGTAGAAGGCTGAAATTTCGTAGGCTCATTCCTTACAGCTTACTTACAAAAGTTAGGCAGGTTTCATTTCGAAATTCTACGCGTAATGGTCATAACTGGAACCTGTTTTTTGTCCATATAGTCTAATGGAGGAGGCGGAGTCACGTATCACGTCATCACGTATTACGCCTCCTACGTAATCACGTGAAGTGAAAACAAGGAAGAGATTTACAGCACGAGTCAAATGCGGGAACGAAGGTAAATGACGTTAATTGTTGAGTGTCTTTTAATACTGTGTAAGCATACATATTAACAGATGTGCAATTAAACGTGTGCATTTACGGGGTGATTTCTCAGGCTTAAAAGCTCGCCTTTTATTAAAAAGGTAAATGCTGTTTTCATTTTGAAGGGCACAAACCACGTTAAGATTTCATGCTGAAGAGTAAGCTCAGCACACAGCTTGGTCATATTACAGCCGGAAGGGTGAACTGACAATATGATATACAAAGAGATCCTTAAGAAATAATTATTGATTCATTTTCCCTCAGTTTAAAAAGGTTTACTTTTCTTCTTAATAAAAATTTTAAAGCGGTACTTCGCCGCTGCGAAGCGCGGGTATTTTGATATGTATCAAAATATATCGCGTCATCACGCCTCCCATGTAAGCACGTGAACTCACCCGCTGCCGTTTGCAATGCCATATTCGCGAGATACAAGTTTAATGACAAGACACGAGGTATAAACGACAGTTTGGATCACTTTGTGACAGAGTTAAAATTGCTGTGGCCAGAAACTTTTAACTGCCGGATCTTAGCTAACATTAAATAAACCCGTGGACATCGCAACATCACACAAGAGAGCGGCTCACGTGAAGTGACTGAACGCAGCAGGAGTGATCACTTCAATGAATCAAACCTATTCAAAAAACACATTTCACAATTGATAAGGTACGAAAACAATAGATAGATAGATAGATAGATAGATAGATAGATAGATAGATAGATAGATAGATAGATAGATAGATAGATAGATAGATAGATAGATAGATAGATAGATAGATAGATAGACACTTTATTAATCCCAATGGGAAATTCACAATATGAAACCGATTGTGGATTTCCGTACAGCCTCTGAAACTTTGTGACGGCACGAGACTTCAGGTCACGTGTCTGCAAAAGAACTTCATTCAGGCAACTATTTTTACTGGCGGTGGCTCGGGGGAGAGAGTTTTTATTCCTCGCATCCCCGTTATACCCTCTGATCTCCAATTTCAATTCAAACGCCTCCAATTTACACTAAGGCTCTGCTTAGCAATGACAATTAATAAGTCTCAGGGACAGACCCTACAAAAGGTTGGCATTGATTTAAGGCAGGACTGCTTTTCACATGGCCAACTGTACGTTGCATGCTCAACAGTAAGCTCAGCACACAGCTTCGTCATATTACAACCAGAGGGGAGAACTGATAATTATTGATTCATTTTCCCTCAGTTTAAAAAGGTTTACTTTTCTTCTTAATAAAAATTTTAAAGCAGTACTTCGCCACTGCGAAGCGCGGGTATTTTGATATATTTCAAAATATATCGCGTCATCACGCCTCCCATGTAAGCACGTGAACTGACCCGCTGCCCTTTGCAATGCCATATTCGCGAGATACAAGTTTAATGAGAAGACACGAGGTTTAAACGACAGTTTGGATCACTTTGTGACTGAGTTAAAATTGCTGTAGCGAGAAACTTTTAACTGCCGGGTCTTAGCTAACTTTAAATAAACCCGTGGACATTGCAACATCACACAAGAGAGCGGCTCACGTGAACTGACTGAACGCAGCAGGAGTGATCAATAATCAAACCTGTTTAACAAACACATTACCTAATTGCTAACGTAAGAAAACAATATGAAACCGATTGTGGATTTGCGTACAGCCACTGAAACTTTGTGACGGCACGAGACTTCAGGTCACGTGTCTGCAAAAGAACCTCATTGAGGCAACTATTTTTACTGGCGGTGGCTCAGGGGAGAGAGTTTTTATTCCTCGCATCCCCGTTATACCCTCTGATCTCCCATTTCAATTCAAACGCCTCCAATTTCCAC